>NC_056732.1:162528284-162828284 GCF_019279795.1 Protopterus annectens | reverse complement strand
ACCATGTTCAATAATAGCCTCGCATCAGGCTTTGTGCCCACTGAATGGCGCACAGCAACAGTTATCCCACTCCACAAAGGGGGAGCCATCACTGATCTCGGGAACTATAGACCTATTGGCCTGACGAGCCTGGTCCTGCAAAGCCATGGAATGTATCATCATGGAACTCATAAACAAAGACATTGGTAACCTCCAAACTCTGGATCCCACCCAGTTCAGGTTTGTGAAAGGCAGATCATGCCTCCTGAACCTGATTGACTTCTTTCAGGCAGTCACCAAAGCCGTAGATGAGGGTAAAGTGGTTCACACAGCCTATCTTGACCTCGCCAAGGCTTTCAACACCATCACCCATTCTGGAATTATAGCTAAACTCAATAAACTAGGCATAAATCCCTACAAGTCACAAGATGGGTTGCCAACTGCCTCACTGACAGAACCCACACTGTAAAAGTTGCAGACTCCAAATCTGACCTCAAACCAGTGACAAGTGGAGTACCACAGGGTTCCATTCTGGGACCGCTCCTGTTTGGTATCTACTTCTCTGAAGTACAAGCTAACACAGAAGGCCTCTGGCTAATGAAGTTCACAGATGACTGCAAACTAGGAGCCATAGTCAAGTCCCCAAATGATGTGAACATCCTACAGAAGGGCCTCTCTGAGACAGATGCCTGGTGTCAGAGCCATGGCTTCAAGCTCAATGCCAAAAAGTGCAGTGTCATCCCCTTTGGTAAAAACTCTGTACCCATGAACTACCACATAGGCAGCAATCTACTTAACACCAAATGCGTGATAAGAGACCTTGGGACCCAGGTGGACAGTAGTCTCGCCTTTGATAGCCACATCGCCACAGTAGTCAGGAAGTCCTTCTACATGTCACACCTCATCATAAAAGGGTTCTCGTCCAGGAAAAAAGAGGTCATCGTTACCCTCTACTCATCACTCATTAGACCCATTATAGAGTACAACGCCCCTTTTGGAATGTACCTCACAAGATATCTGCAGCAGCTGGAAAGGCCACAGAAGTACCTCACAAAGAGGATTACTGGACTCAAACAAATGCCCTACACTGACCGCCTCAAAAAACTCCAGCTTTACTCCGTAGCATATTGCCTACTCAGAGGTGATCTCTGCCTAACATATAAAGCTATGTCAAACTCAGAGCTGTTGGACATGCTACACCTAAAGAAATCCCAATCCCTCCGAGCTACATGCTCTAGGGACCTAAACCTTGTCACCACAATAAACAAGACATGCTGGAGGGATAGATTCCTATCCCAGAGACTTCCCATACTCTGGAACAGGCTACCCATCTATGTCAAGCAAAGTTCTTCTTTAGCACTCTTCAAGAAAAATCTTGATGAGTGGATGGGAAATAGGAAATACACCCCGGGGATCACTTCTGTGTCTCTGCTCATCAGTGGCACAGGAAAATAACTTTCTTGGGCGGCATAAGCCAGGGAACCTTGTTGGCTAGGCTTGCATAGGCCCTTGGGCCGATAGCCTAGTACCTACCTATGAACCTATGACTGTCTCTTGGTGGATTTGTCAATTAGCAGTAGGTTCTGAAGTTATGATTATCTGTCCAGGAAGACTGTATACAAATTTAAAGTGAAATGGTACATTTTTGCAATGTTTCTGACACACACTAGAAAAGAAATAAGGATATTGTGTTTTGTCCTTTCATGTCTGTATTTTTAACCTGTAACCTGTGCTTGACATTCCAGCAAAGAAACACCAGCAATATGATTAAACCTGAGCATGTCTGCCATCATTGCCAAATAGTCATACATATTTGTCATGACAACACACACAACACTTATGCCATCACTAACACCCATGCACACCACCATACAAATGAACTGTGTTTCCCGCAGCCTGTGCACATTGACAGTGGAACCACCTGCCATATGACCACCTACATGGCTCTTACTCCCAAAATGAGTTTTACTGTTGTGCTGTTAGCAAGATGCTGTCTGAGCTGAGGACTTTCTACCATGAAGACTTCACCCAGTAAACAGATTTCCTGCTCAGCCCCGTTGCCACATTGTTGGGAGCTACCTATGTATCCTGACTAAGCTGAACTCACACTGCAACCCAGTACTAACGTAGTAATGAAGAGTAAAGATGAAACTGGAGATCTGTTTGCTTAAGGACAGTCAAAGAAATAAAAAGTATTTTCAGACAGTTTACATTAGACAGGACAAAGAATTCTAGTAATAACCCAGCATGATGGCAGCGATCTACGTTTTTACCTGGATACTGTTGCTGTACCTTCTCTATATGACATAGTCTGAGTGTGCCTTCATTATGACCTAGACGTATGGGGAAGAGTTCAAGGACATGGTCACATTTCTCCACTGAAAGCACTGCACTTTTTCTGTTTTATTCTATTACAGCAGCAGAGAAGAGACAGCTGTATTAACCACCAGCATACCTGTCAACTCTCTAGATTTTTGCTTCATATTTTTGTTCTGCTCATAATTAAACTATGTTTTTCCGACAAATCATTGAGAATTGAAGTCACTAAATCATGAATATCATATGAGTTTCAGATTCTGAATCAATCTGAAAATGTAAGGTAATGCAAAGCATGTTATTCTAACAATGTTTTAAGTTTATAAGAGCAATATTTAAAATCTGTGCCTGATTTTGGGCTTTTGACACCCCCATTACTTTTGGCTTTGCCCAGATTCCTAATGATAAGACATAGACAGGTGTGACTGTCAGGATGTAGTCACTTCTGACACTGTAAAATGTCATAAAGACATTTATACCATGACCCCCCATTAATATTCCAAAACGTGCACGCTGATTGGTCAGCGTGCACGTTGTAAATCGACTTATACTAATGGAAAAAGGTCCGGTCACCTGGACTTTTTCCATTAGTATAAGTCTTTTTTAAAACACTGTCTCGCTATGTTAAAAGAGTTTAACATAGCGAGACAGGTTTAAAAAAAGCAATGAAGATCTCCGTTGCTTTTTTTAAAGCTGTCTCGCTATGTTAAACTCCTTTAACATAGTGACACAGTGTGTAAAAAACAACGGAGATCTTGCTTTCTCCGTTGCTTTTTTTTAAACCTGTCTCGCTATGTTAAATGGGTTTAAAATAGCGAAACAGCTTTAAAATAAACAATGGAGATCTCCGTTGCTTATTTTAAAGCTGTCTCACTATGTTAAACCCATTTAACATAGCGAAACAGTTTGTAAAAAGCAACGGAGATCTTGCTTTCTCCATTGCTTTTTTCAAAACTGTCCCGCGATGTTAAATGAGTTTAACATAGCGAGACAGCTTTAAAATAAGCAACGGAGATTCTCCGTTGCTTATTTTAAAGCTGTCTCGCTATGTTAAACCCATTTAACATAGCGAAACAGTAAAAAGCAACAGAGATCTTGCTTTCTCCGTTGCTTTTGCCCACAGCTCTGATGTACTGCATAGGCATATGCATGCGC
This sequence comes from Protopterus annectens, assembly GCF_019279795.1. Taxonomy (NCBI): domain Eukaryota; kingdom Metazoa; phylum Chordata; order Ceratodontiformes; family Protopteridae; genus Protopterus; species Protopterus annectens. Next base: position 162,824,834 of record NC_056732.1, on the reverse strand, counting down.
AGTACATCAGAACTGCCGCAGAATACCAGACAGCTGCGGAAGGGCAGCAAGGAGGCATTATACAATGCCATTATTTAAGAAAATTAATTATTTTTTTCCTTAAATAATGTCATTGTATAATAGCAATAACCCACTTCTGGGTGTGGGTAATGCTGGATTTGCCCACGGTTGTCCTTGTTTGGTGAGGGTCACAGTAAGCTGACTATCGGGTGCTAGAATCCGCCACATAACACAAGCACTCGGGTCACTTCACGGCAAGTACAAATATGACACAGTCATTGTCCATGCTGGTGTGAACGACCTGAGACGTACCTCCCTGGACTACATGAAAAGAGACATAGAGGGGCTCTCTGATTATGTAGCCTAGGCAGGTATGATCCTAACCCTGAGCAGTATCCTTCCTTCACCAAGAATGATGCCACAATATAGAGACAAGATGATCAGCTTTAACAATTGGCTTAATGTCTGGTGTCATTCAAAGGGGATCCAGTGTCTGTCTGCCTGGGATGACATGCTTGACAAGCCACGCTGCTTCGCAAGGGACGGCTTGCACCTGTCACCCCTGGGATTCCGGATATTGGCTAAGGCTCTTGCCACCCCCATAGTGCCTTTTTAGGCAAGGCTCAAATTCTAAACCTACCACCCTAGAAAACAAAAATGGGAAGAAACTGAGGGTAATGCTGCTCAATGCCAGAAGTCTAAATCTCAAAATGCATGCACTCGAGGCCCTTCTCAGTATGGAGAACATCGATGTCTGTGCTGTAACTGAAACCTGGTTCAAGGCTCCTGAGAGCACCCCGGCACTATTAGGTTTTACCTCATATCATGCGTTCCGGCCCCAAAACCCGGACCACACCACAAAAGGAGGGGGTGTATCCATATTCATAAAGGTCCATATTCATAAAGGATACCCACACCTCCAGGTTGGTGGCAACGCACGAAGCTTCAGAAACCATCCAGGTGCAACTAACCATAGGCAAAACTGCTCTACAAATTGTAGCATGCTACAGGCCACCCTCTCAAACTCAGGAACCCCACACAGCCTTCCTGAAGACACTGGAGGGTATAAATGTATCTCCAAACACCATCATATTGGGTGACTTCAACTACCCGAATATAGACTGGGAACATTACTCAAGCCCTAACGTTCTAGCCCAACGGTTCCTGGAGTTCATAAATTCAAATGCCATGGAACAGCTAGTCACTGTTCCCATGAGAGGAGAAAATATACTAGATCTCATTATTACAAACATGGGAACAAAATGCTCCACACCGGAAGTATATCCCTCATTGGTGAGATCTGATCATAAACTAATCTCACTGGAAATCCACATCCCGCCCCCACCCCAAACAAAAAAGACCACAGTGAAGAACTTCTCTAAAGCAAACTTCACACTACTCAAGACTGGTGTGGTATCCTTCAAGGCCCCTGAGCCAGTGGAAACCACAACCCAAGCTGTGGAAGCCCTTACAAATGCCTTCTATGAACACCTCCAGGACTGCATGGATCAGGCAATCCCAAATAAAACCAAGACTCTTTCCACAAAGGGCAAACGTCCAGTCTGGTGGACCCCAGCCATTAACAAACTTTACAATAAGAGGAGAAAGCTATTACATGATAGAACAAAATCCATAAAAGGGAAGTCACCCCTGATCATTATTAGCAAAAAAATACGAGCACTCATAAAATCAACTAAGGCCAATTTTGAGAGAAAAATTGCCATGGATTCAAAGGACAATCATAAGGCCTTTTTCAGTTATGTTAGGAACCTGGGTGGAAACTCCCAGATATGCTCAGAATTAGTCCAAAATGATACAAAAATCACTGAACCCACAGACATTGCCAACATACTGGCAGACAGGTTCAGTGCAAACTTCACCCCCCTCTCCCCCCCTAAAGGAGAGATAACTATCCCAGCGGAGTGTAGCCTCCCAGACATCTCAAATGCGCAGGTGAAAGCTGCTCTCTAAAGCTAAAAACACAGCATCAATGGGACCGGATGGTGTCCCCGGCTGTGTGCTACATGAACTCAATGAAGAAGTAAACCCGCACATAAGGCAGCTGTTTAATCTTAGCCTTACCACAGGATATGTGCCCAAGGAGTGGCGTACGGCAACTGTGGTCCCACTCCACAAAGGCGGTGCCTCTATGGACCCTGGTAATTACTGCCCCATAAGCTTAACAAGCCTGGTCTGCAAAGCTATGGAGAGGATCATAATGGAACTCATAAACAAGGACATAGGGGACTTGCAGACCTTGGACCCAACCCAGTTTGGCTTTGTCAAGGGCAGATCTTGCCTTTTGAACTTGGTCGACTTCTTCGAAACATTTACCAAGGCCATTGATGAGGGAAAGGCAGTCCATACAGCCTACTTTGACCTTGCAAAAGCTTTCGACACAATACCCCACTCGGGTATCATAGAGAAATTTACCAGCTTAAATGTAAACCCATATGTCACACGATGGGTTGCAAACTGGCTAAAGGACAGAACCCACAGGGTTAGAGTTGCTGGAGCCATGTCAGACTCCAAGCCGGTTACAAGTGGTGTCCCACAGGGCTCAGTCCTTGGCCCCCTATTGTTCGGCATCTACTTCTCAGAAGTACAGGCAAACATAGGAGGACTATGGCTGACAAAGTTTGCTGATGACTGCAAGCTGGGTGCCATAGTGGATAGTACATCGGACACAGACATCCTTCAGAGGGGTCTAACGGAAACTGATAGCTGGTGCCAGAGCCATGGCCTGAAGTTAAATGCAAAAAAGTGTATAGTCATACCCTTCGGGAAAAACAAGGTAACCCCAAGCTACCATATAGGTGGCAACCCACTAAGCACAGAAGAGGTTATCAGGGACCTGGGTACCCAGGTTGACAGTGGCCTCTCGTTTGACACTCACGTTGCTAAAGTGGTTCGAAAGACCTTCTACATTGCCCATCTGATCATGAAGGGATTCACATCCAGATCAAGTGAGGTCATTGTTCCCCTGTACTCTTCACTTATCAGACCAATGATCGAGTACAATGCCCCATTCGGGATGTATCTCACCCGACACCTGCAGCAATTGGAGAGACCCCAAAAGCTCCTCACCAAAAGGATAAAGGGACTCCAAAACCTGTCATATACTGCCAGACTGAAGAAACTCCAACTCTATTCAGTTGCATACCGTCTGCTCAGAGGTGACCTGTGCCTGACATACAAGGCCATGACCAACCCGGAATTAATGGACATGCTCCACCTCAAAAAATCCAAATCCACCAGAACCACTAGAGCAAGTGACTTAAACCTTAGCACGGATATAAATAGGACGTGCTGGAGGGATAGATTTATCACTCAGAGACTCCCCATGCTGTGGAATAAAATCCCGGTCCATGTGAGGCAGAGCACCTCGCTGGCTCTGGTCAAGAGAAATCTTGACCGGTGGATGGGAGATCGTAGGTTTACCCCAGGAATCATCTCTGTGTCACTGCTGGACAGAGGCACAACAAACTAATGGGCACATTATTTCTAACATAAGGGGTGGCGTAAGCCACATAACTTTGGGCTAGGCTTATAAATGCCTTAGGGCAGATAGACTAGTATAAACCTATGAACCTATGAACCTATAATATATTACTGAGGGAGCATGGCATAGGATTAGTTCTGTTACAGCTGATTGTTCCAAACTGGTGTATCTAGGTTTATAACTTAGGTATACAGTGGTTGCATGACAAGGATAGAGAGATGGATGGGGGCAGTTGGGAAAAAGAGCAAGAGGAGAAGTGTTTAAGAGGGGGTGAAATGGGGTGTATAGATTCAAGTGCAGGAGGGCAAAAAGTTAGTGATAAGCAATAAGAAGTTTGTACTTTCACTAGAGGTCTCAGGCTGGTGATGAACATGAGCAGGACCAGGACTGGTAAGGTATTGTTTGAGCTGGATTTTATGCCTTCTAAGTTTGTCAGTTATTTTTACTTGTGTAGAAATGGTGTTCCAGAGATCAGAGATGTAACAGGAGTATAGTAAGTCCCTGGATGAATTATTTGCATTAGTAGTGCTTAGTAGAAATTTATCACCAGAAAGGAGGTCCCTTGTTGGGGTGTAGGGCAATATTATGCTTTTTTTAATTTCAAGGTATTGAGCAGGGTAATATATCAGTCTGTATGCCATAACTAGCTGAGAGTATGTTATGCAGTTGTTACACTCTAGTCAGTTTAGCTGTTTTAAGGTTCGGTGGTGGTGAGCTCGGTCTTCAATGTTGGTAGCAAATTTAGCTACTTTCTTGTAACAGGAGGCTAGTTTGCATTTTAGTGCAGAACGTAGGTTTGTAAGGATAAGTGAGGCGTATAAGAGGGTTGGAAGCAAATAGGATGAGGTTAGGGTTTTTCTTGCTAGGTCTGTAAGGTATTAATTTTCCCTGTTAAAGGAGCCAATTTCTGGCAGGTCTTTTTAATTGTTTGAAGCATGTGTTGATCAAATTTAAGATTGTCATCTATTACAATGCCCAGCAATTTTGTCAATGGTACTACCTTAATTCTGGTATTAGTTGCAGATGTAACCAAGCTGTAATCAGTATATGTTTAGTATGGCAAGTTTGAAACTCGCATACCTGAAACTGATGTGATATGTATAAAACCCCAAGACTCAGAATGTTAAAAAACAAACAAAAAAAAAAACAGATAAATCACTGAATCCCAACACTCCTTACCTATATTGACCCAGGAAAAAGCTCTACCATGGGTCCCCCAGGCAGTGAGAAGCATGTCTGAGTTTTTGTCATTGTTTTTCAGATGTCAGATTTTTGGGATTGCATATTCCTGATTGTGAGTTTCAAGTACACAGGTTTGGATCTTGCCATAGCAAAACATTTGCTTGTAATCATATATCTCAAGGGGTGAAGAACCTTGTCTAGGATATGTTTATTGTATGCTGCACAGTGCCCAGTCTCATCACTAGCACTTATGTTAGACCATAAGCATGTACCTGAAAGAGGTGTTTGTTTTGAAAATGTAATACTAGTTGGGCACATCATGGGGAGAATGGTTAAACTGCATACCTCACTCTGAGCTGTATTATCATGTGACCGCCCTCTGCTTTCAAGTTTAATACAAGAACACTAAACGGTACATTTCTTGGCTCGTTTTCATAACTCATGCTTCTCCTGTGCAGGCAGTTCACACCATGTTAGACATAGTCATTGTGATTATTCAGACCTTTGCTCTACCAGGAATTACGCTGTTCTTTATAAACACTCCTGATTTCTCTGTTAACCACCACTGACCACACCCCAATTCACCCCTTCTTACCACAGCCTTTTCATCAGTCGGCTTCAACATTAAGTTCCTGAAGGCCCTTGACAATATTGTTCTTTAACCAAAGTATTCGGTGTGCAACTCACTTAGACTTTGGAATTCCTTGTTTTCAAATGTGAAAAAAATATGAAATAATAGCCTTTTGAGCTATTCAAGTTAAGCTAAAACACCAAGCAGTAGTAAAAAGAAATATTTGTAAATTAAACGCCATACAGTAATAAAAAATCTTGTTGCAATTAAAAATAGCTTCACTTCTTAGTAGCAAAACAACAAATCTTTATTGGGTGAAACATATAAATAGGCAAATAAGCACTGTGCTTATGTGAAGAAAAAAGAAGTTATGTATTCACCATAACATTCCATGTTTGTTGTCCTTGATCTCGCCTTCCTTCTTGCTGTTTGGGTTCGGACCCGATCCTTGGCTCTGACTTGGCCGTATACTATAGCTCGAGAGCTTTTACTAGCTCGAGGCTAGCCCCTATCCCAACATGCCTAGCGGTAGTTACCCAGATCTTGTTTGTGATAACCCAGCACTAGACCATACGGGTAGAAAAAATACTCTATTTTACATATAAGAGAATGCCTGCATATAAAGGTGTAAACCATCAGCAAGAGTAAGAAGGGGAGACTAGGCTAACTAAATGGCATGGTAAAAGGAAACTCAGCCAGTGTAGCCAAAAAAAGGGAATTCTTCTCCATCCTCCAGGAAGGGGGAAGGGGGTGGGATGCAAGAAGGAAGGTGAGATCAAGGACAACAAACATGGAACATTATGGTGTGTACATAACTTCATGTTATGTTGTCCGTATCTCACCTTCATTCTTGCTGTTTGGGACCGGGTGCCTAGTACCTGATTCTTGAGTGGCTCACTGGAAAAAATCTTCAGGGCTGTCAAGCCAAAGGATGCACTGTTTTGGGAGGCCACATCTATGTTGTAATGAGTGATAAAGGTATGAAGATTAGCCCATGTAGCTGCCACACAGATCAAATCCAAAGGCAGTCTGGCTTGAAAAGCAATAGAGCTAGCCAAGGCCCTTGTTGAGTGTCCTTTAATTTTTCCTGGAAGTTTTTGTTTGTGCAAATCGTAGATATATTTTATAGTGTCTGAAAGCCATTTATTTAAAGTCACCTTTCTTATTGTCCGCAAAGGATATGAAAATTGGTCATATTTTATGAAGTCCTTGGTCCTGTGTAAATAGAAATGTAACTGTCTATGAACGTCCAATTGATGGAGCTTATACTCTGGCTTGTTGCCATGATTGGGGAAGAAAACAGGAAGCTCTATGGATTGATTCAGATTGTTGTCAGAGCACACCTTGGGTAAGAAAGAGGGGTTGGTTCTGACAGAAACACTATCTTTGTGGAAAATCAAGTACGGGGGCCGAATAGATAAGGCCTGTAATTCTGAAACCCTTCTAGCTGAGGTAATGGCAATCAAGAAAAGGGCCTTCCAAGTCAGAAATTTCAGTGGACAAGAAGAAGATGGTTCAAAGGGGGGAAGAATCAGAGCATCTAAACATAAATTTAGGTCCCAGGGAGGAGAGGTTCTCTTATTGGAGGTCTTAAGAGGGTAGCACCTCTTAGGAATGTGTTACATAGCCTATGGGACATGATATTGGAGCCCATTTCTCCCACATGGAAATTAGAAATGCCAACTAGCTGAATCCTGATAGTAGCTGCCACTGCTCCTCGCTCAAAGGTTTCAGCAAGAAATTCGAGAATCTTTGAAATGGGTGCAGTAAAAGGATCTATCTCATTTCTGCCTGCCCAACCAGAGAACCTCTTCTATTTACTAGCATAAAGTTTCCTTGTAGTGGGCTTATGGGAGGAAATCAAAATGTGTTGAACTGGCGGAGAAACATCGGGAAGCCTGGCTAAGACTGGAAGTGGAGAAACCAAGCTCTCAGCCTGAGAGTTTGAATGTAAGGGTGGAGAGCCCCCAACTGATGCATCAGGAGATCTGAAGCTGGTTCCAGGATCCAAGGCTCCCCTGCAGATGAGGCCAAAGGAATGGGAACCATATCTGATGAGGCCAGTAAGGGGCAATGAGAATTAACTTGCAACCCAATGACTGTGCTTCCTGAAGAACCTTGGGCTCAGGGAAAATGGTGGAAAGGCATAAAGCAGTCCCGGGGGCCAATCGTAAACAAGCGCGTCCCTGAGTGACTCTCCCAGTGGTGGGACTAGGGCAAAGTAGCTGCTGCATTTGTTGTTGAGGGGGTGGCAAACAGATCACAACATGGCTGGCCCCATTGGTGAAAAATCAAGTCTGCTACTTCCTGTTTCAGGGACCACTTGTGAGGCATCAGAATAGCCCGGCTGAGCTTGTCCACTATCATGTTGGATTTCCCCGGGATGTGCATTGCAACCAGAAAGTGTTAGGAAGACATCACCCATTGCAAAACTCGTAGAGCCTCTCGACACAAGGGATAAGACCTGGTTCCACCCTGTTTGTCGACGTACCATACTACCGACATATTGTCTGTCTGAATTGCTATAGTCCCTGTAGGTAGAGAGTCGAAGTGCTTGCAACGCCAGAAACACTGCTCTCATCTCCAGGATAGTGATGTGCAAGTGGTACTCTTGTTTCTGCCAAGTCCCTTGAACAGTCTGTCCCTGATAATGCTCCCCCCACCCTATCTGGGAATCATCCGTGGTCACTCTGGCTATGGGTTGGGGGGGTAGAAACGGCCTGCCTATTGTTTCCATAGGGGGTGAAGCCACCAATCCAGATCTTTTTTGCAGGATTCCGTGATCAAAATCTGATGTGACATGGGTAAATCCTGGAATGACCATTGTGCAAAGAGGAGCCACTGCAGAATTCTCATGCGGAAGCAAGCCATAGGGACCAGAGTGATTGTTGCTGCCATAGAACCCAGGACCTTGAGGACAAATCTTGCCTGAATTCTCTTTTTTGTCATCAGTATTGCAACTTGGCAACAAATCGTTAATACTCTTTCCTGAGGTTGCCTTCTTATCATAGCCCTTGTGTCTAAATCTGCCCCTATAAAGGTAATATACTGACAAGGCAACACGGCAGACTTTTCATAGTTTATGGTGATCCCTAGTTGAGAACAAGTTCAAATCATGGATTCCCTTGCCTTGATTAGCTGATGCTTGGTGGTGGCAGTAAGGAGCCAGTCGTCTAGATGATATAGAAACACCCAGAATCCTAGACGCCTCAGGTGAGCTGTAACTACTGCCATGCATTTGGTGAACACCCTGGGGGCTGTGGTGAGACCAAAGGGCAGAGCTCTGAACTGGTCGTGACTGACTCCCAGCTGGAAGTGTAAATATCTCCTTGACCGTCTGTCCATTTTTATGTGGTAGGACGCATCCTGGAGATCGATAGAGAACATCCAATTGTCCTGTCCCAGAAAGGGAAGAATGGGCTACAGTGCTACCATCTGGAACTTTGTTTTCTTGACTGATTTGTTCAGCCTCCTAAGATCCAAGATGGGTCTCCAGTCCCCTGTTTTCTTTGGAACTAAAAAGAACCTTCAGTAAGTTCCAGATCCAATTTGGTCTGCGGGGACTTCCTGGTTGACTCTTTTTTTTTTTTTTAGCAACCTTTGAACCTCTAGGTTTGCTTCAACCCGAAGATTGGGTGGAACATCTGGGATACAGTGTTGTTTCTTTGACAGGGGTAGTTGGGAGAAGGGGATATTATAACCTCCGGATATTATCAATAGTACCCATGTATCTTCTGTGATTGTCTACCAGGCTTTTGGTTATAAGGATAATCTCCCCCCCTGACTGCCTCTGTAGTTGGACAGTCTGATCTCCCTTCAGGAGTGCTGGAAGTGCCTACCAGAGAAGGTATCTCTGTCACCCTGATTCTGCGGACCCCCCCCCCCCGCCACGAGACCAGCATCTTCCATTGTTATTTACCCCTCTGCCCTGGAGGAAAAATCTCCATGTGTATCAGATGAGGCTCCCTGGGATTTCTGAACCACATCTTTCCACTCTCCTGGCCCTTAGGATAAGGCCTAGATAGAGCAGAAAAATGTACTCCCACAGCAGAGAGAGTTTTGCCATCCTATTCACACCTGGTAAGAGTCTCTTTTACCTTAGGCCTGAACAAGGATGAGCCGTCAAAGGGGGCGTTGGTAAAGGAGGACTTGAAGGGCTCCGCAAAATGACAAAGGTGCATCCAGGAGTGTCTGCATAAGGAAACCTCTGTGCATTCAGCCCTGCTCACCCCATCAGCTGCGTAATGAATTAGCCGCATGGAGGAGTCAACTACCAAAGTCAAGGTCGCAAGCTGAGAAGCTGCCTTGTCTGTGGCTCCCGCAGCTGTAGGTTCCTGTAGGGTATCTCCTAACTCTTTAAGGAGATCCCTCTGAAGCCTTGTAAAGTGGAACAAATAGTTCAGTGACCTGAGTGTAAAGGTCACTGAAGTAAACATACACTTCCCATATCTGTCCATTGTACAAGACTCTTTGTTCGGCGGATAGACAGATGAAGAAGTTTCCCCTAATTCCTTCTTGGTGACTGCTGCCACCATCATAGCATCAATGGACACACCTTTGGATAAGAAGGCTTGGTCTTCAGGGGCTGTTATGAATTTATTGGGCCTCCGCGGAACTGGTTCCATCGTGTCTGGAGAGCTCCACGCCTTTTGACTCACTACGCATAATAGTGGGTCAAAAGGCAGAGATACCCAAGAGGTGGTGGGTCAAGAACTGAATGCCTCCAGGTACACTGACTCATCTTCAGAAGGGGCAAGGGACTTCCAGTCATCCCTCTGTCTAAGGATGTCTAAGATGTCTGAAAAGGAAACATCTTCAGAGGGGGACCGTGGGGACCCTTCTGAGTCATCCAAGTCTGTATCTGATGTCAAGGACACAGGGGAGTCCATATGCTTCCTCTTGCAAGTCCTCTTCCAAGGGACCTTCTCTGAGGGGTGCTTTGGGGAGGTTTAGAAAGAGGTGGGATCGCCAAATGGGGTGTCCTGGAGCATGGGTTCCCTACGCTTTGGGAGGAGGGGAGGTTTAGAGGCAGACACTGGCACCTAAGGCAAAGGAGCCAATGGAGCCGAGGGTGGAGCTGTCTTAGTATACAGCATGCTACTCATCACCTCAAAGGTACCACAGTCCCAACCCGAAAGAGTCTCTGGCTCCGAAGAACCCGGAGATCTCCTCTAAACCAAGGGCTTTGGCTCCGAGGCTGATGTAGGAGCCAAGCTGACCTGCACCAAAGCTACAAGAGGGAGAGTAGGGTTGGACAAGGGTCCAATGCTGCTCCCCCCCTCGGAGCTGATGAGGGAGTGGGTATCAAGGAGATCGGAGCAGTAGTCAGAACCAAAAGACCATAGGTTACTGGAAGTGACAGTTCCACCACAACAACTTCCATACACTCAGGCTCAGAGGGGTCGGAGGAGGAGGAATCAAGACAGGTGATGGTTGGGCTGTCGGCACCACTTCCATCTGGGATGGGCCCAAAATTAATTTAGCTAATGCTGGTGTCCTAAGAAGCCTCTTCACCACCCTCACCACATCATCATCCGAGATACTCCTGGATGACCGAGGAATGGGTTGAAGACCGGTGACTGCCTGCCACAGACTGTAATAAAGGAGACTGTGGTGCAGACTGCACCAGTTCCAAAGTAGGAGACCTAGATTGCTTATGAGACCTTACTGGCTCCGAGACAACAGATGGAGCCATAGGTGAGAGTGCCTTGTCGGAACTGACAGTCATATCCGATCTAGCTTGATACTTGTCCTTCTCTTTAGGCAGTTCCAAAATCAGAGCCAAAGAGGATGAGGGCTTGGGCTTGTCCAGTTTTTTTGCTGGCTGAGTCCCCTCCACAGAAGAATTAAAGGGGCCCTTCTGTAAACCTCTTAAGATCAATTTGTTCTTTCTATCCTGCACTGAATGCATGGCAAATAGAACACGAATTCTGCAGGTGAACTGGCCCTAAACAATGCACACAACTTGTGTGCCCATCTGTAAGGGACATCTTTTGGCAGCGCGAGTCGCACTTTTTGAAACCCGAAGATTTAGATTCCTTGGCAGTATCTTTTGACATAATGCCGAACAGCACTATCTAAAACTAGAAAAACACACTATTAGCAAAAATAAATGGGAGAATGCAGACAATTTTTTTTTTTTTTTTTTTTTTTGCCAACAGGAAAGAAGAGAAGAGGGGAGATCCACTAAGTTAAATGGTGAACTCCCCACTGAAGGAGAGCCTCTAACTTAAATGGCAACACCTAACAGGTGAAAGCTTAATAGAGTTTGAAGAAAGTCAGGAAGACGAAGAACCCACTAATTTAAATGGGTTTAGAAGAAGGGAGAGAGGTCTAAAGAAAAAAGCAGTTAGTCTACAACAATAACAAATCACTTGGACAGGATACGAAAGGGTAGAAATACACAGAACAACTACTGCTTCAAAGTTAGGCAATAGAAATACAAAATTTAACTCCAAAAACATAAAAGAGAAAAAACACTTAGCCTGAGCCAGTATTTGCAATTTTGACGCTGCAAGCGGCAAACGAGATCTGGGTAACTACCGCTAGGCATGTTGGGATAGGGGCTAGCCTCGAGCCAGTAAAATCTCTTGAGCTATAGTATACGGCTGAGTTGGAGCCGAGGATCAGTTCTGAACCCAAACAGCAAGAACGAAGGTGAGGTATGGACAACATAACATCTAGAAATAAATATTGTATTTATACATATTTCAAAAACAAAGAAAAAAATCAACATTCTATTTAGTTCTATAGAAACGTAAACATATAATTGTGATTGGTTAAAACTTGAATATCTCTTAGAATATATATTAGAATATAGGTGGTTTTAATATTCCATTGGTTATCTTCCTTCCAGCTTCTGTGTGATTGAATGGAGTATTTGCAGCCAGGAAATTCAGTAGTAAAACATGAATGAGAGAACTTTGAAAAACTGGTGTTTTACAAGACATATAAATGCACCTATGAGGATATAGTAATTGGGGTCCATATGTTTGGCGTTTTTTTATTGATGCATAAATGCGTACCATTAGGTGTTAACCATCTAATCAATTATGTAGGCTAACTTGAATAAAATTCATACTACACTATCCATTGTCTGAGTGATTGGCTAGAGAAACTGTATGCTGGAAATCAGGAAGTAAAATCTGACTGGGTGAAAATTTTAAATGCTGGTCTGCTATGGGTCTTATAACAAACACAAGTGATGACTTCGTAATTTGGGTTATGTGTGATTGGTATTTTTTATAGATACTAAGTGTTGTTCTTGTTGGTGTATAGCAGATCATGAGTTAAATAACAGTACATTTTTAAATTACATAGAATTTAAATAATAAGGAAAGCAACCCCACTTAAAAATGTCTTTGTTAAAATTAATAAATATAGTTTGCCTGCAGTGCTTTCATTAATGCTTCTTCAGATCTGTCTCTCAGGTGGAACCTTTTAATTCGAAAGAAAATGTTTTTGTGCACAGAAGTACAATAACTAATAACCAATTAATAATTAAAAATTAATAATAAATAATTGTATAAATCTCCACCAAAATCAAATTAAAACAGCAGAGTTCAGCTGTCAATAATAACCGTGGTGATGGAGTCTCCTAAGACTGAGAATGCTGGTGATGGGAATCTGAGTATTAAGTCCTGGTGGTTTACATCCTTCTAGTCTGATCTGCTATTCCAATTCATGTTTTTCCAGTCTGTCATTTAATGATCCTTGTAGTTCTTCTTTTGGTATGCGATCTAAAATATGAAATTGGAATGTCTTGTGTCTGGGTTGATTTTAGTTGTGTTTAGCTACTGCATTGTAGTTGTTGTTGTATTGGATGTCTGTAAGGTGTCTAGCAATTTTGGTTTTAAGTCTGTTGGTAGTTTTCCCGCTATAGAAGGCAGGGCATCATGTGCATTGGGTCCTGTAAATTACTGATTCCAAATTGCAATTCCCAGGTTCTTGGCTGTGGTAGTAGGGGTCAGTGTTAGGGTAGTGGAAACCCGTTTTGTTGCTCATGTGCTTGCAGTAACTGCAGTTGGGGGTCCACAAGGGAATGTACCCTTTAGGAAGTTGAGATGGTCTGTGGTGCTCTGCTCATTTTTCAACAAAATGTCTGCTAGTCCTGTTTCTCAATGTGTTGAAATTAGGTTTTTCTGGTAGTATATTGTTCATTCAGCATTAGGTTATTCTTGAGCATAATCCAGTTATCCTTAATGATGTCCATTATAACGCTGTAGTCAATGGAGTAAGTAACTGTCATGGAGATGTCTTTATATCCCTCATTGTGGTTTCTTCTCTTAGTTCTGTGACTGTTGTCAGAGTGTGGGTAATCAGGGTTGGTGGTTTTTTGGAGGGAGATAGGGTCAAGCATCCAGAAGATGAACTTTTTACTGAAACCACAGGTGAAGAAATCATTCTCTAGGTTCACTATGTTGATGGTGAAATCTCTTAGTTCCTTCAATAATCTCACAATCCTGAGGCCCTGGGATTTAATCATGTTCTTCTTAGTCTGCAAAGGATGCATAATGTCCCAGTGGAATAGTAAGTTTACTCTGGTAGGTTTTGATATAAGTTGAAAGCCAGTCATAGCCTTCCAGTTTTGAAATCATGAGGTCTAGTACATTAGCACTGTTATTGTTGTGGGAAGTTGTAAAATTCAGGAAATTTGTGGTGTTTCCAATGTAGTTGAAAAATTTTAGTAACTGTGCATCTGTTCTGTTCCAAATAATAAAAATGTCATTCATGTATCGGAAATAACAACCCATGTGCTGGTAGAAGGGATATGTATTCTCTCTCCCATTTTCCTAGGGTGGCATTAGCTATGCTGGGAGCCATAGCTGCCCCCATAACACTACCCCATTTTTGCCTGTAGAAAGATTTGTTAAAATGGAAAACGTTGTTGCTTAGCAGAACGCGGAGGAGTCTGCTGATAGCTTCTGCCTCAAAATCTTACCCTGCTCAGTGATCCCTGAAGGATTCTATTACTGGTTGAATGCAGTAGTCATGTGGAAGCACTGTGTAGAGTGCTTCTACATCGATAGTCACCAAGAAGGAGTCCTTATCTACTTTGATGTTGCAGATTTTCTTGAGGAAATCTGCTGTGTCCAGAATAAAATAAGAGTTGCTTTCCAGTAGGGGCTTGATTTGAACCTCTAGATATACTGATATGGGTTTGGTGATGCTGCCCCCACTAGCTATTACTGGCCTCTGTGGTAGATCCATAAAGTTTCTGTGTGGCTTGTGTATTAAAAAAAAAAGTTGGGAGTTTGCGGTAGGTAACTGTGATAAAATCAAGGGGGTTTTCACTAATTAGGCCTTCTTCATTCAAGAAAAAAGTTCCGTCATTATGTTTTCATAAGCAGGCTTAACCTGCTGGAAGTCACATCTCTCATAATAATCCTGGTTGCTAGCATGGATGTGATTTTTGGTGTAAGCAAAATGCCCTCTCCTTTATCTACCTTCATGACTCTCCTTGTGCGGTCAGAGCTAAGTGCCTTCACTGCCCTGTATTCATGTGGCTTCAGATTGTAAAAATGTTTCTTGGGGGGGGGGGTTCAAAGCTCTCCTAATATCCCTTTCACATTTGGTTTCAAAGACTGATACAGTGGGGTGTGGTGGTGGTGCACAAACGTTGCTAGGTTTCTTCCATTATTTTTTAATGAAAATGTTGTCTGGTCTTTACATAAGCACAGTGCTTACCTGCTTATTTATATAAGTTTCACCCAATAAAGATTTGTTGTTTTGCTACTAATTGCAACAAGATGATTTGTTGTTTTGGTATGAAGAACATGAATAAGTAAATAAATTTTGACTGCAACAAGATTTTTTACTACTGTTTGACATTTAATTTACACAAATGTCTTACTACTACTGTTTGATGTTTTAGCTTAGCTTGAATAGCTCAACAGGCTATTCTTTCATATTTTTCTAGTTGTTTTGACCTGAATAGTTGGACCCCGTCCACTATCTGACAGTTCAAGCTAACTAAACGTCAGGGTGCTCAGAGTGCTTCATTTCTAAGCTTTGCTGTTTTCAAATCTGAGAAATGGTGCTTCATACTCACCCTTCAAATACAGCCCAGGGTGACAGCACTCATTACCAGCACATGAGCAGTCTGGGCATAATGTAGTCCCAGAAATGTATCCAAAAGTCCTGACCCATGAAACTCATCTACCCCTTTATCTTGTCCTTTAGAGTTGATTGACTGTACATTGTTCTGCTGTCTATATTAGGGTCCTTGCTCTGCAATCCCCCCCTTCCTGCAGAACTAGAAACAGCATTTTTCTATCCTAGGAAATAATCCAAACAAGTACATATTTGTTCGTGCTACTTCTTACTGCTTCCCTTCTTTTTTGTCACTACATCATTCTACATCAAACCTCAACTATGCAACTTAAGCCACAAGCTGCTTTATTTCGCAGAATGCTAAAGAGGACTGCAAAGCTACTGTCTGCAACAAATGAATATGCTTACTGTAGTCTGCTGTTTAGTCCTTAAACACCTGGCTTCTGTACAAGTGATTCATGGCCATTTGATTGAGTGCAAAATGCCAGATTACAACTGTTAAAACTTAGACGTCTATATAGGCTATGAGAGTGTAATGTGGGTGCTGTGGATTTATTGTTTGTGTGAGATCACTTTGTGCAGTTTTTGAGAGTTTCTCCTTGCCCTATTGATGTGTAACGCTAGAGTTAGTATATATAAGCAAACATGGTGTGGGGTACAAAATCCACTCCATTGTGGCGGAATGTAGATGGCTGGCTACCTTGTAAAAATTATATTTTAAGTTCTTTCCTAGCAGTTTAGATGTTTTCTCTGCTAGTTGTGATTGAAATGTTGAGTTGCATATGTCATTCACAGGAAGGATTAAATGCATACACATACATGTGTACCTTACAGCTATCTCAGGCCTCCTCAGGCCTGCACCACATAGGTAGAACTATCATTTGCTCATGTTTACTGCTTGGAGTATATGGGCAGTGGAACTGTAACACATACCTTGTTTCAGAACAGGCAAACTGAGGTAATCTCTCTATGAGGAATATTATTATGTACCCCTACCCATTGATTTTCCTAATATAGCTACATACTGGTTCAAGTTGTACCTTTAAACTTACTCTGTCTCTTGCCTCCAATGAACCTGTTAAATAATCCATGCTTTAATATGTCACAGTGGCTAACATTGCTGTCTCACGCTTGGTTCTCCAGTTCAAATCTTGGCTGCCTTCTTTGCAGAGTCACAAATCCTCCCCGTATCCATAAAGTATTTTATTGAGTGCTCCATTTGTGTTCCACATTCTGAAGATATGTCTCAAGTGAATTCACATTCTCTAGATTTCCAGTAGGTGTGCGTGTCATGTGAGAATGATTGTAGTATGTGTGTGTGTGTGTGTGTGTGTGTGTGTGTGTGTGTATGTGTATGACTTCTGGAATAGGCTTTGGCTTCCCTCCTGACTCTCCCTTCTGAGCTCACTTCATTACTTCAATCAATTTCTCTCCCCTGACCTTCTCTAAATATGCCGTAACCCTGTTTTTTTTATCTCACTTCATACTGTAATTCTTGTTTGTGTTATACTAAATTACCTTTATGTTCTCTAGAAACTGGCTAAAAATTCTCTAAATATTACATCATTGTCATATATGTTGTACCTGTTCTTAACTCTTTAACACATATGTGGTGTGGAATGTCACACCTCTAGCAGCCTATACACATCTTGTATTCCAGAGCATTTTCTGAAAAAAATAAACTTAAAAAGCATAAGATAAAGGAATCTAAATGTTTTGTGAACAATAAAAGCTATGAAAACTATACAAATAGCAATGTTATCAGTAAGGGGTATTCATTACAGTGATAATACTTGGGTGCATTCATTGTCTTTTTAATAAATACTTTAATATATTATAGTGCACACAAAACCCAAATTATATTTTTTGTAAAATTTTACAAATTTTCATATCTTGAAAACTGTACATCCTAGACCTATATTATTAGAACATTTTTGTTAACCAGATATAAGCTTTCACAAGACAACAAGAAATTCCTCTGTAAGTGCATGTTTACTGAGATATTTACAGAAATATGAAAACATATTCTTAATTGTATAATTAACAAAACAATTAATAGTAGATAGCTCTCAAGGTGTGCAACTTACAGTGTAAATATCAAAGGCAGTTTTCTTCAACAGCATTTAAGGTTTCACTTAGTTTCATGCAAAAGTTTGTAAGTCACTTGGTTTTTGAAGTATTAAGTACATATGGAAATGTTGTTTATTTTTGTAATTACTAACGATCAACTAGTAGTATTTCCAGTATAGTGTAATATAAACCAGCACTGACAGTGAATTGTCCTGTCTCCTACACTGGTTTTTCACACGAATATACCTCAATAATATGCAGATCTTTTATTTATGAAAATTAGAACAATAAGTACAAAGATTTCCCACTGCAGGTCTACTAAACTAATAATCTTACTGTAATTTTGGTTAATAACTTCTTGCCCTTTCTAATACTGCCTATTACTAGCTGATAAATCACTTAGTTAAAGAAGCCAGACTCAAAAAAGTTCTACACACCATAAGGCAGTATGGGTGTGAACTGGAAACAGACAAAAAAGGCATTTTAGGCTTGAGTGAGTTAACCAATTTTTTTCACATTATGTCTAGTTTGGTATAACTATTTAAACTGTAGATATTTTTGTATTATTTTTAAAGACTGTAAAATTATTGTTCTAAAATGGTTTTGTCAGCTTTTCTCTCCAGGTCTTCACTGAATGTGAGCACCTACCCAGTCAGACTTTCTAAATAACCATAAGGCTGTATGGGTGTGAACTAGAAACAGACAAAAAAGGCGTTTTAGGCTTGAGTGAGTTAACCAATTTTTTTCACATTATGTCTAATTTGGTATAACTATTTAAACTGTAGATATTTTTGTGTTATTTTTAAAGACTGTAAAATTATTGTTCTAAAATGTTTTTGTAAGCTTTTCTCTCCAGGTCTTCACTGAATGTGAGCACCTACCCAGTCAGACTTTCTAAGCAATTTATCACAAGAGAGGAGAGTGTGTTGAGTAGATGGAAAGAGTATTTTGAGAGGCTGATGAATGAAGAGAATGAGAGAGAGAGAAGGTTGGATGATGTGAGGATAGTGAATCAGGAAGTGAAACAGATTAGCAAGGAGGAAGTAAGGACAGCTATGAAGAGGATGAAGAATGGAAAGGCTGTTGGCCCAGATGACATCCCAATGGAAGCATGGAGGTGCTTAGGAGAAATGGCAGTGGAATTTTTAACTAGATTGTTTAATGAAATTTTGGAAAGTCAGAGGATGCCTGAGGAGTGAAGAAAAATGTTTTGGTACCTATCTTTAAGAATAAGGGTGATGTGCAGAGCTGCAGTAACTACAGAGGGATAAAATTGATCAGTCACAGCTTGAAGTTATGGGAAAGAGTAGTAGAAGCTAGGTTAAGAAGGGAGGTGATGATTAGTGATCAGCAGTATGGTTTCATGCCAGGAAAGAGCACTACAAATGCAATGTTTGCTCTGAGAGTGTTACTGAAGAAATACAGAGAAGGTCAGAAGGAGTTGCATTGTGTCTTTGTAGACTTAGAGAAAGCATATGACAGGGTGCCTAGAGAAGAGTTGTGGTATTGTATGAGGAAGTCGGGAGTGGCAGGGAAGTATGTAAGAGTGGTACAGGATATGTACGAGGGTAGTGTGACAGTGGTGAGGACTGCAGTGGGAGTGACAGATACATTTAAGGTGGAGGTGGGATTACATCAAGGATCAGCTCTGAGTCCTTTCTTATTTGCAGTGGTGATGGACAGGTTGACAGATGAGATCAGACAGGAGGCCCCGTGGACTATGATGTTTGCAGATGACATTGTGATCTATAGTGAGAGTAGGAATCAGGTTGAGGAGACTCTGGAGAGGTGGAGATATGCTCTAGAGAGCAGAGGAATGAAGGTCAGCAGGGCTAAGACAGAATATATGTGTGTAAATGAGAGGGAGGATAGAGGAATGGTGAGGATGCAGGGAGTAGAGTTGGTAAAGTTGGATGAGTTTAAGTACTTGGGATCAACAGTTCAGAGTAATGGTGAATATGGAAGAGAGCTGAAGAAGAGAATACAGGCAGGGTGTAATGGGTGGAGAAGAGTGTCAGGAGTGATTTGTGACAGACGGGTACCAGTAAGAGTGAAAGGGAAGGTCTACAAAAGGGTAGTGAGACCAGCTATGTTATATGGGTTGGAGATACTGGCATTGACAAAAAGGCAGGAGTCAGAGCTGGATGTGCCAGAGTTAAAGATGTTAAGAATTGTACTCGGTGTGACTAGGATGGATAGGATTAGGAATCAGTATATTAGAGGGTCAGCTCATGTTGGACAGTTTGGAGACAAAGCAAGAGAGACGAGATTGCGTTGGTTTGGACATGTGCTGAGGAGGGATGATGGGTATATTGGGAAAAAGATGCTAAGGATGGAGCTGCCAGGTAAGAGGAAAAGAGGAAGGCCTAAGATAAGGTTTGTGGATGTGGTGAGAGAGGACATGCAGGCGGTTGGTGTGACAGAGCAAGATGCAGAGGATAGGAAGAAATGGAAATAGATGATCCGCTCTGGCGACTCCTAATGGGAAAAGCCGAAAGATGATGATGATGTAAATATATAAATAAAATAAATAAGTTGTAATGACTGCAGTTTTTCACTGCACTTATATTTCTCTTCTCCCACCCCCTTTGTAGCGATCCTTTCTCATACATGCATTTATTCTGTTTATTATTTTGTTTCTCTCCATCTCATTTACTATTATATGCTGTAGCACAGTGACCTGCACCCATTCCACTGGCAAGGCCTGTCTGCCCCCACAGGTGAGAGCAGCTGAACCGCTTCCACCAGGAGCACTCAGCACTTCTGGGTCCCAGCCTGCCACAGTTTCCTCCATACCTCCTACCCTACCTGCACCACCTGCTTCAGGAAGCCCTTCACCAGAAGCTGTTCCATTTACATTCACTAGTAGCAGTGTGAGTGGAGGTGACACATTTGTCACCTACAGGCAGCTGGCAGAGCCTGTATGGGATATTATCAGCATGAGCTTGGTTGCCCAAATTGGCCACATGGAGATCATACTCAAACAACTAATTGGATCACAACCCTGCCCAGCACTTGCTCCAGCTTCTGTTCCAGGACCCAGTGGTGACAGCACCCATTCTCAGTGAATAATTCCCACTGGGTCTCAGCTAGCAGAGACTGTAGATGTTCTCACCCAATGCTGTCTGCCATCATGATGTTCCACTTACTTCTGGGCCCATTCCCAAGTTCCTTTTACAATCCTTCTGTCACCATTGTAATCTCCATTTTTTTATGTCTCTTTCAGCATTGTGTCCCCCCTTCCCCAACTCCCTCGTAATGTTACCACAAACTCTATCACCCATGTTTGCCTTTCCCCTGTTACCTAAGCTAACCCACTTACCACTGTATTGCTTCCCTAACTTCCCCTTCTCTTAATAAATAAACAAAAAAGGAGACACCAGTCCACAAGTTAAAATGCATTTCCCTCTTACCCCCACATCCATCCTGCTTATTCTTTATTTTCTCCTCTTCTGTCATCTTTGTCCTATACCCCCATTTGCAACCTTTAATCTGCTCAGAAAATGCATACCACCACTCACATGCCCAAAAAGGGCTTCTAAATCAGTTGTCTTCTTGTGCTCATACTGTGAGTGACGGGTTAATGACAGAGCACCGTCAATGCACATGTGACATCATATAGCATTGCTCTTTGTATAGCAACAATCAAGTCCATTTGATGTCATGTCCTAAGTAATTTGGTCTCAACTGCATCATTTTTACAAATTAAATGAGCTCTGTTGAGCAGCAGTGTGCACATACTAAACAAGGTAAAGCTTGTCTTTAGTCCATGGCTCAGTTGGCTCATGAAAAGATTGGCATGGTATCTTTGGATAGAGTGTAGGATTCAAATCCTTGCATGTTTTTTGTTTTCTCTGCTTCCATTCTGCAATTCTGTAACATTCATCTGATATGTGTTTCCTTAAAACCTTTGCAGTGACTGCTTCTACAGCTCACCGTGTTTATTGCAGAGTTTGGTAAAATATCACTGAAGGGAGTAATGGGCTCAAATCCACTGAGGCCTGTCTTTATTCCTGTTTCCAGTCTACAAATGTGTAACACTCACCTATGATTTCCCTGACTTTTTAATGTGACTGTGACTTTTCTGAATCCCCAGGAATGTTGTAAAATTATCATTATTATGATGTATGCATGTATATGGGTGGGTGGGGGTGTGTCTCAGTGTATCTAAGAGGGGGAGCTCCCCACGATTTTTTTTCATTTTCTATCACAAGTAAACATCAGCACTATACACACTAAGTGGCTCTTTGTAGTGGTCAGGCCAGGATGTGTCTAAAAACAACTGATCATTGGCATAGTAGCAGAGAGAGCATTATAGCCATCTGACAGCACTTGGCTGTTTAGCTGAGTTCATGCTTCTGTTTCCTTCTCTGTGGAATCTGCATGTTCTCCCTACTTCTTTGAATATTATCCAGGTACTTTGATTTCCACCAGCCCCCCTGAAGGTGAATTGGTAGTCCTCCAATAGGCCTGTAGCTAACTGTAAAGTAAGTGCGCATATGTATGTGTGTGTGTGTGTGTGTGTGTGTGTGTGTGTGTGTGACGTTATCTGTACATACAAACAGTAGTAGTGGGAGACGTGCATATAACTCTTCAGGCTCATAGTAAAAAAACAATAGGAATAAAATACATCCCAGAAGATTTGTGACTACAGAGCTTCTGGACAGAAGGAGAATCCCAGAACCCTGGCTGTATAGGTAGATTTTGATGCAGGCTTAGTAGGGAGCACAAGCTATTCTAAAATTCTCTCTACTCAGAAGACTGAACAATAGGTGATTATAGCTTGTTTGGTGACTGGGGACAATGTTTTCATTCTCTCTTATTTAACTTTCCCCACAATCAAACTTCAGAAATGTGCCCCGAAAATCAATATAGCTTGTCTCGGGACATTGTACCACCTAGGAGCAATACGGTGGAATATGTTACTGCTGATCATTATTTTTCCCACTTTCTCACAATTAAACATTAGATGTAAATACAGGTGGCTGTCTTCTGGGGAAGCGGTAAAGTGGCGTACAGTGTATATATATATATATATATATATATATATATATATATATATACATATATATATGTATATATATATATATATATATATATATATATATATATATATATACATATATATATATACATATATATATATACATATATATATGTATATATATATATATATATATATATATATATATATATATATATATATATATATATATGGTTCCACTTGAAAACATCGAAAACCGATAACATCTCAATTCATAACATCTAAACCACATCATCTAAAACCCAAAACATCTAAAACTCATAACATCGAATCTCAAAACATTGAAAGCTACAAAGCAACTATAAATAACACCCCATAGAGGTTTTACTACATTTATGCAGGGGGGTAAGCCCCGCTGCACCCCCATGTGAGGGGCTCTGCCCCCTCACACCCCCGTAAATTAAATATACCATCTCCGAGGTCGCACTACAGTGGGGGAAAAAGTAAATTTCCTAACCCCACTGTAGTGCGACCTCGGAGTTGGTATTTTTAATTTACGGGGGTGTGGGGGGGGCAAAGCCCCCCACTTGGGGTATGTAGGGTGTCTTTCCCCCCTGCATAAATGTAGTAAAACCTCTGTGGGATGCTATTTATAGTTGCTTTGTAGTTTTCAATGTTCTCAGATTCGATGTTATGAGTTTTAGGTTTTCGATCATTTGGTCTCGCTGTTTTGAATTGAGATGTTATGAGCTTTCGATCATATGAAGTGGAACTATATATATATATATATATTTGTCATTTCAAGTGGAACCATATATATATGCAGCTATATATATATGCAACAAGTTGAAATACATTACTATGATTATTTTTCTTTCACTTTCATCCCAGACTAGTACCAGAAGGTACACGGAAGGTGATGATCATTTTTTTTTTTGGGGGGGGGGGGCAGTATCTCTGCAAGCAGTTGTCATTTCAGTTTATTGTGAGATACTTATTTTGTCAGTTTTGAACATTAAACGTTAAGACACAATGTCTTCACTGAAATTAAAAAAAATATTTTCTTTCCTTATTCACAATTTTTGCTCAGGCCATCATTGTTCAAAAGGTTTTGAAAAAACTCTAAGATGCACCTCATAGGATTTTAAACCTCATGCTTTCTAGAAGCTTGGCAGCAGTCTGTCCACTGACTTAATTGAATTACTTCCTCGAGAGTTAATACAGTACAGTCTTGGCTAGTTAAAGTATTGTGAAAGGATGGAGAAAAGGCTAAATGGCAAGAAAATTCCTGAAAAGAAAAACATGATGACTCCTATCAGTTAAATCTGGAAAGTACTTCTTGTAGTGTGGTGTTGTCAGATGTGGTAAGGGTAAAAGAGTTGTTCATAGCTGTGCAAGTGTTTGGAGTGACCATCATCAGTTTAGTTTTTGGGGGCTTAGAAGTAGCTTGGATTGCCGGAGCCATTTCCTGAGGATGAGATTGCAACTCAGTCATATTATTTGCAGACCAGATGAGAGTTAAGTCATCCAAGTACTGTATTAGGGTTGCCTGGGGAGATGCTGTCACTGGATCATTTACTAAAAGACTGAATAAGTGGGGCTCTAGTACTGCTCCTTGATATATGCCTACTGTTACAAGAAGGTATGTACAAATTGAGTCTTATGATCTGCTGTTCATGTAACTTGTCCCTAACCCTGCCACCTGATTAACCCTGTCAGCTGGCCTAGGTTGCCTTCTTCCCATTGCTGGAACTCATGGTACAGGTCCCAGATTGTGCATTTCCTGGAGAAAAATATACTTTCTCCCTTAAAGCAGAACTCAAATTCAGTTTGATTAGTTCAAGTTCCAAAGAGTGGGAAAGACATAGCTAAAAGAGCCTGTGAAGTAGTTTTGGGCAGGAGACAGTATCATATGCCTTAGGCAGCTCTAGGAATACTATGTTGATGGGGTATCCATTATTTCTTTGCTGATTTATAATATTGAGAAATGATAGCAGTGTACTGTGGTACTCTCCCCTCCTAAGTAGGGGAGAGTAGTTTTTACTGATGAGGTGTTCAAGTAGTTGTCAATGAATGCATTTCGCTAGAATTTTAGAAAGGAGAGAAAGTAGGATTATGATAATAAAATTCAGCAGATCTGTAAAGCTGCCTCCTTTATGCTGACAAAATCCAAAGTTAATAGAGGGAGAGTGTGATTGATGTCCTGTGTTTTAGGTCTGGGTGTAGATGGGATGTTTTATCTACTGTCTATGTCAGTGAATGTAGGTTATAATTAATTGTTTGGGTGATATTTTGTAGTGAAATTTGTGTGAGGTATATTATACTGATAGGGTGGACATATGTTATGGGACAATGGGTACTCATAAGATGTTAAATGGGCAAAGAATGAAAGGAAATGTGTAATTGAGAGACAGGAAAACATATCAAACAGGTAAGATGGTAATGAAAGTATGACATCTGAAGGAGGTTAGATGTTGCAAATTTTGGTTTTCATGTTTAGAAGGTTGTGAATAATTAAGAGAATAGGGCTGCTGGAACAGTTGCCCTTTTATGGAAAAGAAACAGGATTGGATGCAATGAAAGTATGTAAGAAGGAGAATGGAAGAGAGGTAGGGATGAGTAAATCTGATGGGCTGAGGGATGGGTTTTTTCTTTTTTTTTGAGGGGTGGCTATTATTGTATCTTTTGCATAATTCTAATTCCCTTCTCTCCATGGCAATTTGGAAAGTCTACAACATAATATTTTCGATCTGACGTATGCATTCCAATGCATGCACAAATCCCACGCTACACCATAAGTGCTGCTAGGGGTTTGCATGTGTTCACAGCCCTCAGCACTGCCTGCTGTGTTTCTGAGCTTCGGCTGAGAGTCAGTAGTACACATCTTTAGGTAATCAGATAACTAGAATGTAAATTATAATTCTTAAAGTGAAAGGTTTCAGCAAAAGAAAAAAAAATGCAGATAAAAATAAAGATTGCCCATCTGTTCAACCCAAGTAGTTTAAAAAATGACTTTCTTTATAGCAGCTTATATGATCAGAGGAAATACAAGGCAACTAGGTGATTTATGGCTTGCCTGTACCCATCCTTAGACCCTCCCTCTATTTTTAAGCAAGGCCAGGCCAGTTTGGTCAGGAGTAAATTTATGAATATCCATCCAGTTATGTATTTCCCATTTGAAGGAATATAATGTATCTCACTGTTTAACATATATTGTGAGCCTGTTCCAGCAGAGGGGAAGGTGCTGTGAGACAAATCTATCTCTCACTATGTTATGTTTATTCTCTGATGCAAGTTTAGATCTCTGTTCCCTCATATTTGCAGGACTGTTTGATTTATGGAGATTTAAGAAGTCTTGGACTGCAGCATCCCTAATGGCCTGAATGGGAAGCATATATCACCCTAAGGAGTCTGTAGGAGGATACTGAATACAGGGGCGGTGTAACCAGTCACTCCTGGTAGCACAAGTTCTTTAAGTCTATGATATTTTTAGTTAAGGACCTTTGAGGTTTTTCCAGGTTTTTGTATGTGTCTAGTTAGATATATGCCAAAAGGGGCAACTGTATTCTATGATGGGCCTAAGCAATGTGGGAATATGCAGGAGTAACAACTTCTTTAGCTCTGAATGATATAGCTCTTGTGATCAGCTATGCTAAGCAGAAGGACCTAACTGGAAGTTATAACAAAACCTGGAAAATTAAGCCTACACAACCCAAAAGCAGCTAGTAGAACTGTTGCATCATTCCTTCAAGCAGATACTAGATTTTTTTTCCTGCTTTTTGTTCTCAAATTAGCATACAGCTTAGCGAAACCATGGAATGTGAATATTCCCTGTAAATCATCTTCAGTGCAGTATTGCTATCCACTTTTTCTTACATTGCTAACATGTGACAGTATTCACTCTAGATTTTTGCTGTTTTCATCAACATGCAACAAGTTATCGTATCATTATAACAATTGAAGAATGCCATGAATCAACATTCTACACTCATATTAGCTACATAAAGCTATCACATACGACAGATACAGTCATTAAATTTAGCCATAGTGGCCGGTAATTCTTTTTTACTGTTCTTACAATTAATCATTCATCACAAGAAAGTCCTTCAGATGTTTATTTTAGCTAACAAATTTAAAAAGCTCAGGGCCTTTCCTGTTGTAGTTTTTGTATATGCTACCGATATGATTCTTTTCTTTAAGTGATCTGGCTACAAAAACACTTTAAGTTTACCAGTTCCAGATCTCAGTGCGGAAATGTTGCTGCCTTCTAGTTTAAGTGACTGAACTTGAAAAAGGTTACTATAACAGCTGGCCTCCCTATTTTAACCTTACTGATGAAACATAGGAACATAGAAACATAGGAATAATTACTAGGCAATTGATCCCAGCACCATAAGATGCCTAGCCATATATACCTTTAAGTAGACAAATGTAAACGTTCTTAACACCTTTGTCAAGTACTTAATACTACTTACCTCCCAAATCAAGCAGTGAAAAGGACATCTCACTGTTGTGGAACATTTTGAGACAATTTCAAATCTATTTGGGATATAAAATTAAACAAAGGCTATAGTCGTAAATTATATACCCCAACATGAATTAGTTCAGCAATACCCATATTTACGGGGACATGATAAGATGAAGTATTAAGGAGTACGGATTAAAAAGACTTTTGTTACAGCAGCTAAGGATATATGGAAAGAGACTAAACAAAAGTCTCTTTCCATATATTTCACATAGTTGTGATGGAACTCTCGGATTATGAGGCCCAGGCAGGTATGACCCTAGCCCTGAGCATTATTCTATCGTCACCCAGAATGATTCCCCAGTATGAGTAGAAAATGATTGACTTTAACAATTGGTTAAGTTTCTGGTGTCATTCAAAGGGGATCCAGCATCTGTATGCCTGGGATGGCATGATCAACAGAACTCGATGCTTTGCCAGAGACAGCCTTCATCTGTCACCCATGGGATTCCGGGTACTGGCTAAAGCTCTTGCCACCCCTATAGTGCCTTTGTAGGCAGTGTTCCAAAGATCAAAATTCCACTGTAACAGCTACAAACAAATGGAATCTGAGGGTCATGTTGCTCAATGCTAGAATTCTAAATTTCAAGATGCACTCACTTGAAGCTCTCCTCAAAATGGAGAATGTCGACATCTGTGCTGTAACGGAGACTTGGTTTAAAGAGGCAGAAAGCAGCCCTGTGCTCCCAGGCTACAACTCATTCCATAACTTTCGGCCCCAGAATATGGCTGGAAGCTCCAAAGACAGTGGTGTCTCTATATTCTTAAAGGATGCGCACACCTCTAGACTGGTAGCCCAGCATAATGCATCTGAGATAGTTCAGGTACAACTACCACTGGGTAAGACAGTGATACAAGTCATAGCCTGCTACAGAACCCCAAACATGTCCCTAGACTCTCATTCCCACTTCCTAAGCACTCTGGAATCTATTAAAGTCCAACTTAATACTCTCATACTGGGTGACTTCAACTACCCTTCCATCAACTGGGAAAAATATTCAAGTACCAATGTACAGTCCAAAAGCTTTCTGGAATTTATCAATTTAAATGCCCTGGACCAGCTCATTCTGACCCCCACTAGAGGAAGCAACATCCTTGACCTGGTTATCACCAACATGGGAGACCATTGCTGCACACCTATAGTCAAATTTTCCTTGGTTAAATGTGACCACAACCTGATCACCATGGAAATCTCCATCTCACCTATACCCCATGCTAAGGTGACCAACTTGAAAAACTTCTCTAAAGCTGACTTTGGGCTCCTAAAAACACAGGTGGCTAACTCCTCAGCACCCATGCCAAGGGAAAATAGCTGAATAACTGCCGAATCATACACCAATGCACTGTACGAGCATGTACACAAATGCATGGACCTTGCCATACCAAACAGAACTAAGACGCGCTCCTCCAAAAAAGGAAGCTAGTCTGGTGGTTTCCAGCCATCAATAAACTCTACAACAGAAGGAAGAAACTGTTGCAGAAAAAAATGACGCCACAAGACTGGAAAACCCCCCTTATTAGTCTCAACTAAAAAAGCTGAGATCCCTTATCAAATTTTCTAAAGCCAGCTATGAAGGCAGAATTGCAGCTGACACCAAAAACAACCACAGAGCTTTCTATAGTTATATCGAAAACCTCAAAGGCAATAGCCAGATTTGCTCTGAGTTATTGCAGAATGGCACCTCCTATACTGAGCCAACAGATATAGCCAACATACTGGCCGACAGATTCAGTGCCAACTTTACCCCTCCCCCCCAATGGCTTTATCACAATACCAGAAGAAAGCCTGGTACCCACCATTTCTGTGGCACAGGTAAAAGCTGCATTGTCCAAAGCCAAGAATACAGCATCCACGGGACCTGATAATATCCCTGGCTGTGTCCTACATGATCTACAAAACTAACTGGCACCATATCTCTATGTCCTGTTCAATCACAGCCTTACCTCAGACTATGTCCCTAACAAATGGTGCACTGCTACAGTCATCCCGCTCCATAAATGGGGTGCAACTACAGAGCCTGGGAACTATCACCGCATTAGCCTGATGAGTCTGGCACGCAAAGCTATAGAGTACATCATCATAGACCTGCTTAACAAAGATATAGGCAATCTCCAAACTCTTGACCCCATACAGTTTGGCTTTGTCAAGGGGAGATCCTGCCTGCTAAACCTGGTCGTCTTCTTCGAGGCAGTCACCAAGGTTGTGGATGAGGGTAAGGCAGTGCATACAGCCTACCTTGACCTGGCCAAGGACGTTGATACTATTCCCCACTCAGGTATCATTGATAAACTCACCAAACTAGACATCAATCCTTACATCACTAGGTGGGTGGCAAATTGGCTCACAGACAGGACCCACAGAGTGAAAGTTGTGGATTCCAAGTCGGACTGTTGACCAGTCATGAATGGAGTCCCACAGAGCTCAGTCCTGGGCTCTCTCCTGTTTGGCATCTACTTCTCAGAAGTCCAGGCCAACACAGAAGAGCTTTGGCTGACCAAGTTTGATGATGACTGCAAGCTAGAAGTCCTTATCAACTCCCCAAGTAATGCAGACATCCTACAGAAGGGCCTCTCTCAGACCAATGACTGGTGTCAGAACCATGGCCTGAAGCTTAACACCAAAAAATGTGTTATCATCCCCTTTGGAAAAAACTCAGCTCCCACAAATTACCACATCAATGGGAGCCCACTGAACACTAAAGGGGCCATAAGAGATGTGGGCACCAAGGTCAACAGCCACATCACCTTTGACTACCACATTGCCACTGTGGTCAGAAAGTCCTTGTACATGACACATCTTATAACCAAAGGTTTTGCATCCAGGAAGAAAGTGGTCATCATCCCTCTCTACTCACCCTCATTAGACCAATCATCAAATATAATGCCCCGTTTGGCATGTACCTGACCAGACACCTACAACAGCTGGAGAGGCCAGAAAAAGTATCTCAGAGAAAGGATTCTAGGCCTTAAACACATGTCCTACATGGACAGACTCAAGAAACTTCAGTTGTTCTCAATCTCTTATCGTATACTCAGAGGTGATCTCTGCTTGACTTACAAAGCCATGTCTGATCCAGCCCTACTTGAAATGCTACACCTAAAGAAATCCTAATCCCCCCACATCACATGCTCCACAGATCACAACCTCATTACTACAATTAACAGAACATGCTGGAGGGACAGGTTCATCTCCCAAAGACTGCCCATACTCTGGAATAAGCTTCCTATTCATGTCAATCAGTGCACCTCACTGATCCTCTTCAAGAGAAATCTTGATGAGTGGATGGGTAACAGAAAGTTCACTCCAGGGATTATTCCAGTTGTCCTATTGGATAGGGGCACTGTGAACTAACATCGGGTGGCACGGTGCCTGGGCAATTTTTTTGGGCTAGGCTTGTAAAGGCTCCAGAGCCATTAGCTTAGTACACACCTATGAACCTATGAATACAAAAACTGAGACTCTGGAAGTGCTTTTTTATGGATATGGATCGTAGGATACAAGCAGTGAAAACGTTTTTGTCAGTTTAGTTTTATATACATAAATACTTACCCCATGCCATCGCTGAGCTTATTTTTGTGCCAGACTCTCTCTCTCATGAATTTGTAGACATTTTCATCTGTCTCACCATCTGCCTACCCAATTCATTGCCTAGATCAGGGATCTCCAACCTTCACTATCAAAAGAGCCATTTTGGCCCTACTCTTACCAAATAAAATTCATCTGGAGCCACAAAACATATTTGAACTGTAAAATGAAGACAATGTATAAGTTTTATATATAGTTATACTGTATATAAAAGAACTAAGTTTATAAGAGCAATATTTAAAATCCATCCCTAGTTTTGTTCCTTTGTTAAGATTTTTATTGGGATTGCTTGATCGCTGTGCGTGTGTGTGTGAGTAGAAAGTGCATGTTAACAGAAACAGTGTTATTCTAGCAAGTTTCAAAGTTTATAAGAGAAATATTTAAAATCTGACCCTATTTCTTTTCCTTTTTCCCCCTTTACTTGTGGCTGTCTCCAGATTTCTTGTGGTAAGAGTTTCAGAGGTATGGTGGAAAGGTACAGAGACCTTTTAGGTGCTGCTGCGAAGGAGAGTGTGTGTGTGTGTGTGTGTGTGTGTGCGTGCGTGCGTGTGTGCGTGCGTGTGTGTGTGTGTGAAGTTAACAAATGGAATGCCAAAATCTACAGGACTTCCTTCCATGGGTGCTGTTTTAGCTGGGGGTGTTTTCTGGTATGTTTGTTTGTATGTATTTATTTATTTATTTATGCATTTATTTACTGTAGTAAAGTTTTACTACAAAAAATAAGTAAATGAATAAATAATTCCTGGAAAAGCTCTCTAGCTAGAGCAGTGAGAGCATTTGCCTAGATGGCCTATGTCTAATGCCAGCCATGCTATTCTTGGTGATATTACTTGAGGGATCTGAATGTTTGCATTCTTTCTGGAGTGGAAGTCAATCATTGATAAGACAAATAAGCTCTGAGAGACACAGTGATCACTGCTAGATGATAACATGAATAAAATAGCTGTCAGGGTATATTGTATTGAGTCCTGCAGTCCAAACCCTACTATTATAGAGAGAATATATATCACTAACTGACCAGGTGATGGATTAGGCAAGGAAGCATGATCACCAGAATAGTGGCTGACGGGGTAGTGAGAAAAGTCCACATATTGATAGTATAGAGGTAAGTTGTCAATAAGTACTTACAGAATGAAAATGGATATGGCATCTTATTCCTAGTAATGTACTATAAGTAGGCTGGGAGCCATGTTGGGTAAAGGTTAGCTTAGAACTCAGATTGACAGGCTGGGTGAGAGAATGCTGCAGAGTGCAGTCACTAATAAATTAGGCAAGGTTACGAGGAAGGCTCTCCACACCACCAGGATAAAGCAGGGGCAGACAGGGAAATTTACTGCCAATAAGGGGTTAAAGGACTACACTAACTGTCATTGTGGGTTAGACATGGGTCTCAGATCAATGGCAGTGTAA
This sequence comes from Protopterus annectens, assembly GCF_019279795.1. Classification (NCBI taxonomy): domain Eukaryota; kingdom Metazoa; phylum Chordata; order Ceratodontiformes; family Protopteridae; genus Protopterus; species Protopterus annectens. The sequence goes on along the minus strand of NC_056732.1, from coordinate 162,792,951 downwards.
GTGAGAGTCTTGTGGAATGTGGGTCATCACAGTAAAGATGACAAGGCACACTGATCACTACCAGCGACAACAGCAATTACCTAACACTACTGACTGCCTGACCACAAGTTTTTTTTTTCTTGCTTTAGACCAGTAGTAGCACAAAGGATACCATTTTGACATAACTATTGTAAAGAAAACTGCAGTCCAATTCCACTATATAATCTCGGGGCTAGTTTGCATACCCTTAGCATTATGGTGACATAGCTGCATACAGACTGAAGTACCAAGGCTTCCTGAACTGAATTTCACTACAGAATCAGTGCATACAGAGGGCAAGATGCAGAACCTTATACTAGTCTTGTGTGACTCTCCGCGTTAGCTACTTAAACTGCTGTTATTTCCTGTGTCAGTGTTTCACAAGCCATATGACTAGACCAGGACTTGGTAGCTGAGACTACTTTCTGACTTGTCTAAAACAATACAATTCTACTGTTCACTCTGCATTTTAGTTTGTACACCTGTTTGCACATTTCGTTACTGGGGAGTGGCTAGTCCTAAGACCATTTTCATCCAAAATCTGGACACAAAGTGGAACAATATACAATAATGGACATCACTGGAAATGCAAATGTTTGCAACAATATTAGGATATTTTGGATTATAGGTCCGTAGGTTGGTACTAGGCTATTGGCCCTAGGGCCTATACAAGCCAAGCCATAACAATTCCCTGGCTATTTCTTACCACGATATTTACTGGTAACAGTCATAGACCTAAGGAGATACACATTTCACCTGGATTACAGTTATATTTGCATCTTGATTAGCCCTTCAGATGGAGATTAAGTTTCTGCTTGAGTTGTTTTTTGAAGAGTGGCCAGTGTCATGTTCTCAGTGAAAGCATTATATGCTCCTATTTGGAGCCTTCCCTGGTTATGCCTATGTCTTCTACACAAAGGATTGCATATTATCAAACAGAAAGTATTTGCATGTTAAAAACATATGTAAAAGAAGCCACTGCTATGGAATACCTAGACGTAATTATCACGCTCTTTAAAAAATGTTCTCTTCAAGGTGGTTATGAATCCAGCTATCCATTCTTGCGGAAAGTGCAACTTTAGTCAACTACTTCATTTACATAACTTATAAACTTCACCAGAAACTATTCATATTTTACAGAATATTAAGTAATTACTTCTCCAGTTATGTTGATATAGCATCTTAGAAGTAAAGACGGCATTACAGTCTTGCCATCAAATTGTCCAGGAAAAGAGGATAAGGGAGAGGATACCCATGTCACCTGATGAAAGTCTGTTTGCTAAGATGGTATCAGTGGGGCTATTTGATCGTGCACAATGAGGTTTAGTTGAACTAAAAACAAGTGAGGCCATTGTAAACACTTTGACTCCATTAACATGACAGCAAGTAAGCCTAACAAGTCAGGATGAAATGTTCCTAGCAAATATATATATATATATATATATATATATATATATATATATATATATATATATATATATACACACACACACACACACACACACACACACACACACACACACACACACATATATATATATATATATATATATACACACACACACACACACACACACATATATATATATATATATATATATATATATATATATATATATATATATATATAAAATATAAATACATACGTGTGTGTATTTGCAGATGTTCAGATGCTCGTAAGGGATAAAAAGTTACCCCTCAAAACTAGAGTTGCAAAAGATGTAAATCAGCCCTAGGGAAGATGGATCACATTATGGTTTAAAAATATTTTTAGGGAATTTTAGCCCTGTTTGAGTGCAAGTATCACAGGCTTGAAGACCTTCTCCACACACATCCCACAGGAACCTTTCCTAGGACAGTCTATTTTTAATTTTATTTAATCATCACTATGTGTGAAAACAGTATCCTGACAAAGTACACTGATGTGAAAAGGTGGTCCAAAAAACATCTGAAAAGACTTCAACAAATTACTGAATTGGATGCAAGCAAATAACCTATTTAGAAATTTTGAAGCTCAGATACTAGCAACATAGCTGACATTGCAAAGAACCCTATCACAATGGTCATGCAATACAAATATTTAGAGCAAGACCCCTCCTTTTACTTCAAGACACATACTGAAAAAAGTACAAAGTATTAAAACAAACCAAAGTCTATTGCAAATTAAGTAACTTACATGTAATTCAGAATGGACAAAGGACTGAATGTATTAATGCCATTAGAGCATGTTACCTTTATATTGCATCAATAGCAGTAAAATACAGGGAGACTCTGACAAAATATGAAAGCACCTCTTGCTTTCCAAACCAAATGAGCATTTCTGCCTTACTTTACAGAACACCAGCTGGCTCAGTATAAATGTTCAAGCTACTCTTATGTTGGTCACGTCCAACTTTTGCATCTTAAATACTGTTCTACCTTAGCACACAGACTGAAAATATCCACTCCTTGCTATTCTCTGAGCAACTGCAATGAAAGTGCCTTTAAATTAAAAAAAATATTAACCCGGTGCTGGTGAAAGATAATTTATTAAAATGTCTCCATCATTTAGAATCACCTCCCTCAGCACTTCCTTGGTGATTGCTCTAATGCAGTGGTGTCCAACCTTTTTAGTTCAGAGGCCGCATAGTACGCTTGGCAAGATCGGATGGTGCCACATTACCATAATCAACAAGTGGGGTCTATCTTCAGTCATCGAATAACAAATACATTGAATCTCTGTTCATTGAAAGTAAAACATCAAACGTTCAATTCAACGAACATTCAATCACAGAATATTTTACCCAGGGAATGGAGCTGGTTGGCCAGCTTTTGGAAAGTTGCCTTTTTCCCCATAGTAGTGTGATCTCGGATTTGGCATATATAAGTGGGAGTGAGGGGTGGGAGCTGTTGGGGTGTAGCCCCCCCACTTGGGTTTGATATACTGTGGTTTGTGTTTTGGTATACATCTTGATCCACTGTCTCTTATCCTTGGGTAAAATATTCAATGATTGAATGTTAGCGAAATGAACATTTTATGCTTTACATTTGACGAACAGATGTTTGATGTATTTGTTATTCGATGACTGAACATAGACCCCAACAAGAGTACAAACTATTACAAGGTCAGCAGAGAGGAAAAAACTGAAAGATAAATGCAGGTTGAACAACTGAAGATCACAGTAGGAAGACAAATTAGATAATATCACACCATGATAATTTAATGACTATTTCAGAGCAGACAGAAAACTGTTTCTGAGAAAAATATCAAATTTCCTATCTACAAACAATGCATCCTTCTGATAAATAAACTAGGTATGCACAGCAGTTATAACATGCACACATACACACATACACACAAAACAAGGAACTGTGCAATCAAACTTAGAATAACTCACTGAAGTAAAAATTACTGTACATAGTAAAAGTAGCTAATAAAATGCTTACAACAACACACAAATGTTGGGAAAACAGTTTGCAGCATTGTTGCCTCGCAGCAAGAGGTTTTCCGGTTCAATTCTTGGCTTCAGTGCCTTCGGTGCAGAGTCTGCAAGTCCTTCCTGTGTTCGGGTGGGTTTCCTCTGGGTACTCCGGTTTCCTCCAACATTCCAAAGACATGTGCCTGGACCATTTCTCCCCAGGCCTCTGCTGAAAATGGGCCCTGTCTCAGTTGGACTTTCCTGGTAAACAAATGTCAAATAAATAAAATAAATACATTCTTTCTCAAATAATATGCAGCATATGCACAGTTCACTTATAAACTTGTTCATATAAGTCAATGACGTATGCAGTTTTAGGGCTGGCCTAAGCAGAAATGGTGTCCTAGGCAATGAGTTATCCACCACCACCTCCATTTCACATTCCCCACTGCTGTTCCCACTTCCTGGATTCTCTGTCCCACCAAGATTACTTTCTTCCTTCCTTTTTGTTTGCGTAATTTATCTAATCTTCACCTTTTACCTTGATCATTTCAACACAAAATATGGCAAAATCTGGAACTTACTTCCTGCTGAACTCACTGCAGTCCCCTCTTTAACTCAATTTAAAACATCTCTTAAAAAACACTTAAAAATACACTGGCTATGTCCCTGTACAAACCCTGACTAACCCCTTCTCTATTTGCTATGTATTTCCAAAAACCTGGCTTAATGTTAAAACTATCATAGATTAGTGATTTTACTACTGAACTATAGGATAATGTATGCAGCTATGTGCTGCTAAAATTGCTGTGTTTGTGCATAAAAGTTAATAATTCTTAAAATTTGTTATATATTCTGGCATACTTGGAATATTTTTGTAAGTGTTCTTGCACTAAGTATATAATTGTCAAAGTGTATAACTATTCTTGTACAAAAGTATACAGTTGTCAAAGTTACTCTGTCTGTATGTACAAATCTGTAGAGCTTTTCTCCCTGGCTCTCCGCTGAAAATGGACCAAAATCCAGTCGGACTCTCCCGGTTAACAAATGGAAAATAAAAATAAATAAACACAGCCTGACTGGCCAAGGCTGCACTGTAGTAAACGTTGAGAAAATAACTGAATAGTGTAGGGCAGCCCCTCAGAAGCTATGGCTTTCTAGATGCTCTTAAATTCTGTCTTATGCTTCAACTCTGCTTTTCCCAGCATCCTTTGCATACAGGCTAACTGGCCAAGGCTGCACAGTAATAACTGTGTAGAAAATAAGTGCATTAATCTGGAGGTCTGGGGTCTGCTAGGCCCCCAAAGTCTTGCTTTTTAGATGCTCTGAGGTATATTTTAAAGCTTTTCCCCCACATTTTGATCCAGTGATAGCATGAACAAAAACACTAAGAAAAAATACAATCTTACTTTTCAAGGTTGCTTTCTCATGTAGCATTTCAACACCCACTAATTGGCTAAGACTACATAGTAATGACTGCAGAAAAAAATAAAGAGAATTAATCTGAGTCTCTGAGTCTGCTAAGCCCCTAAACGTTATGGAAATTGTAGATACTTTGAGGTGCATATTAATGTTTTTTTATCCAATGATGGCCTGTGCAAAACACATGAGTAAGAAAAGAAATTCAGTTTTTTTTTTTCTTTCAAGGAAAAAAAAAAAGTTATGTTCATGGCTTTCTGTTCATTGCCAGGAAATGAGCAAACAGCCAGTATATTACTGTTCTTACATACTTAGGAAGCTGCTAGAATAACAAGTTTTGCAATATTATTCATCCTGTTAAGGATATGAAACAAAACTAGAATGTCTGAGATTTATTAGTAATATCAGCCCTCAACAATTTGCCAGAAAATAACTTTTACAAGTAACATAACCAAAGACTGAGGCAAAATCAGAGATATTTGGCACTATCAGGGAAAGTTGAGAGGTACTCCTTACAACTGTCAACCTCTAAGCATAGCCAGCCTTAGGCATAGGCCAACTAGGCAGCTGCCTAGGGCATCACTTTAGCAGGGGTGCTTTTCCGGTAATCTGGATGGTGTAGGTAGACCAGGATGGGTAGGGTGATGTTGGGGGGGGGGGGGCACCACTTGACCAAAGGCCAGTACTGCCTCCGAGTAAAAGAAAATAATAAATAACAGGAGGGGCATGTTCTCAAAATCAAGGCCAGATTAAAAATATTGTTGTTACCTACCCAGAAAATTAACAGAATAACAGCCTTTGCATTTGAATACATTTTCTGAAGGATGTGAAGTCCGAAACTAAAACATCTACCTTTATTTAGTGAGTGAAATCCTCAACAGTTTTCCAGGAAACCACAATCTCACTGTGAATGGACCAAATCTATAAGGAAAAATCAGGGCGGGTGAGAGATATGACACACACACACACACACACACACACACACACACACACACACACACACACACACACACACACACATACACACACACACACACACACACACACACACACACACACACTAGGAGGGACAAATTTTCAAAGTATTGCTCTTACATCTACAGAAATTTGTTAGAGTAGCAAATGTTTAATTTTACTGCATTTTTCTGTGGAGTATGAAGTCTGAAAACTATAATGCCTGTTATTAGTGACTGAAATCCACAACAGTTTTCAAGGAAACTATAAAGTCTATGATGAATAGACCAAAAATATTAGGCAAAATCAGGGGTAGTTGAGACTTATGAGACAGATGTGCATGTGTGTGCACACACACACAGGCCTGCATCCATACATACACATGCTCCTATGCCCATAAGTGCACAGGTGCACATGCATTCACAACAAACTTACTAAAATTGAAAAAGTCCATGAGCTTCAAATAATGTCAACACTAAAATGAGAAGACCACCAGGATATAGCTTGTGGCATAACTTCCTGAACGTGCATGTGCACATACTGACGTTTGACTACATAGGAACTCCTGAAGTCACATTTAAAGTGACAAGACATGGTTACCATGCACTGGACCAATTTAATTCATAATTTTGATGTTATACTTGGGCCAATTCTGTCATTCAACTAGACATGTTGAGGACCAGTTACAGTGCATTAGTGGGATGGATTGTGGCCCTTGGGCTGCCTTTTGGACTCTGCAGCTCTAAATCCTCAAAAAACATTGAAAAATATCAGTGATATATTAATCCTTCAGGTTACCAACCTGCCAGGTTTTATCAGAATACAGGTTACTGAGCTGCTATAGACCAAATGTAGCAAATGATAATTGTGTTATTTTATATATATTTTTCTGTCTCCATCTGTAAAGCATCAAGCCCTCCCCAATTAGACTTGAGTCCATTCATTCCCTAAGGCTGGGAACATAGCCAGCCTTAGGTATAGGCCAACTAGGGTGTCACTGTAGGAGGAGCACTTTCCACTATTTATTAGTTTATTTATTTTTTTGTAGTAAAAAAATGGCTTATTTAAAATGTGTTGAATGAACACAGGTAAAACTGAAGAGTAAGACAAACTGTGAGAAAAAAGTAATCTGGACGGTGTGGGTAGACCAGGATGAGAGCACCAGGTGGTGTGTGTGTGTGTGGGGGGGGGGGGGGGGCTGTGCAGCCCTTTTGTCTTGGGCACCAGTTGACCAAGGGCCAGCCCTGGGTGGGGAATCCCACTAGATCCTCTAAAGTAAGAGCTGTCTGGGGAGCCATCACAGAGTTTGTACTTTTGCCAACATCAAGACAATGAGAACAGTGCTATTCGAGCCTTGCTCCTCCCCATTTGGTGACATAAGCACTTGCATAACCACAGGGACAGCCTATGTATACACATGCATGTTCCATAGCAGGACAGGGGCTGCCATTACTGGCTTGAACAGTCCTGCCCATGTCCTCACTGCATTGGTTTCCCCATATTCCAATATGCCTCCATCTTTACATCAAAGTTGTATCAGCAGATTAACAGTCAGAACCAGTAATTAAACAACATCATCATGGTTTATTTTCAGCTAATCTCACTAAGCTAAATATGCAGACTTGCACTGAAAATTACTACCTTGTATCACATACTGAACTCTGTGCTTCAAGGTATTCACCAGACTAATACATTTGCAGGCATGCATTATGTTATTTCAGAAACTGCACAATTATTCAGTAGGTAAATAAACTAGCAAGCTCAACATACTATCCAAAATATATTAGGCAATTTATAGGCTTAATTTGAATCTGCATTCATAACTTATTTCTTTAAACTGCCCTATAAAAACACCTTGATCAGTGTGACTAGTTTAATAATGTCCCACCTCCAGCTTATCAAAGAGCTTTGGAGTCATTGACTGTACTTCTGTACTTCATTCATGGGATAATGCATTGCACATTTCCAAAATGTCAGGCCAATAGGTACAATTAATTATTTTCCAAATTTCATTTTATGCCTATATGCTTTCCATATCGTGTAAATATTGACCCAGTGATGCAACCAAGGCTGAAAATTTTGACTGAAAATCACCACCACCATTACAGACTACAAAGGGAGATCAATTTTTCAAATTAATTCTAAAACAAATGTATTTAAAATTATTCCATAAATTAACCACATTTATTCTACTTTGACTAATGCATCTTTAAAAGCTATTTCAGCACATAAAACTAATTGATTTGACTCCAGTTGTGTGGCAACTATTTCACAAACCAGTAATCAGTTATGAGTAAATATATCTTCAACATTAAGTCCTCTAGAAAACAAGCAGATGACACTTAACCAGCCTGAAGTACTGATCCAGCTGTGTCTGGTAGGTCAGGTTTTAAGTCTCACTATGGGCAACCTGTGATGTTGTCATGGCCCACTGATTTGGTGTTATTAGCCACAGAGAGTGCACAGATGAGCGCCCTCCTGAGATCAAAAACCTGAGCAATGTTTGCATGTACACTTTGCCTGATGGCCAGTGGCAACAGGGGGTTGACATGTGAGGCAAACTGTTGGCTAGTGGATCATCTATTTTCTCCAGTTGGGTATGTCTGGTGGTATCCACATACAGATCTGTGCTTAGTTATTTATCACCCTTAACATTTCACATTTACTGTAATAAATTATTTGTAAAAAGACCTCCAAATACAGCCTGGTCATTCATCACATTCCACACACTGGTACTATTCACACAGTCATGCAAATGTACCAATGTCACATACTTACATCAATTGCACAGCATATGCCTATATGTGTTTCATGGGCAAGCTGCGATTGCGCGATCTGATGCCATATAAGGGCACATTAAAGATCAGTTGTTTGTGGCTCATGCAGAACATTTCCTAACATAAATGCTAATAGTCTCACAGTGGTGCTGCTGATCACCTCAATAATCACTGGGAATAGCAACACAACTGCACATACAATTAATTCTACAAGGTTGCAATTGAATCAAAACATGTGATACATTGTTACAGCATAACAACATGTGTATGAAACAAGACTTATGATATAATCAATATGAATTTATTCTGATGTCTGTCATAAAACATATAATGATGGTATCTAGACACACACACACACACCTGTGCCATGCTGTGTCACTATAATGGTGAATTGTGAACTGTGTAGAGGGCTGATCTGCTCCACTACAACAACATATGTCCTAATAAGCCAACAAGATACATAAAAGTGTATCATACCATGTCAACAGTTCTCAGGGGGCTTATTACTACAGCTGTTATAGAAGGAGCATGTAATGAAATAGGAGCAATGGACATGAATGCATTAGTTCACATCACAGATTGTAATACCCTCTTGTTGCCATACTATACATCCACACCTCAATATAACACATGTCAATGACAGCAACATTGACATGTCAACTGTTCATAGGGTCACAGGAAATTATTAGGCTAATGGCCAACATCACATAAAATCCTAGCCTTTATTATACCATTTTAAATTAACTCCCTATATCTATATTATGGAAGACAGTAAGGCTATTCTGTGTATTTGTATATTTGTTGGATTGCATTACATTCTGCCACTGTCCATAAGGGACATGTGCACCACACCATTACAGAATTAGCACTCACACATTCAGTGGTCTGGATATGGCTTGCAGAGGTTCATGGAAGGACTTTGCTTCATGATGTGTGCATGCATATTTGACATGAGGACATCCTCCACAACTCTGCAGGAGGAAAAAGGAGGATGGCGGATGCATGAGGCTACATGAAAGGTTCCCCTAAGTGGTAGCGAAATAAAGGGCAATTCCAAAGATAATACAATGAGCATAACGAACCACCAAACACACACACACACACACACACACACACACACACACCAGTTGACTGGCCCTTATTTGAGCATTATACCTGCATAGGTATTTATTTATTTATTGACATTTGTTGACTGGGAAAATCCACTGGGTCATTGACCCATTTTCAGTGGTGGCCCAGGGAGAAAAGCTCCATGGTAGTACATTCAAAAAGAAAAAAACATTTGTACATTATATTCCATTGTGATAGTACATTCAACATAGAACATTTAACTAAACATTTGCACATTATGTACCTTTGTAGTAGCACATCCAATATGAAACATTTAAATGAAACATATTTATAGTTCCTTATTTGGTATAGAATATGAATGCCATGCAGTAGCAACACCACACATGTCTGACTGTAACAATGTCACATTGCACTTTATGGAGTATGATATCATCATTGTATGCTGAGGAGAACATGTTGGATGGAGTTTAGGATGTGGATGTAGAGTCACATCCATGTGGAAAATTGTCTCAAAAGTGATATTTTATGTATAGACACTCATGTTGCCTGCTGTCTGACTTGAACACCTATATGTGTAGGTAAAGTAGCTTGCAAACACAGTAGTTGATGGTATTGGCACTGCACATGTTTGTTGTGAATACTGTCAGAGTGCATGTTATACAGGATGACATCAGTGCATGCTACAACAAGATGTTTGCAGGACTGTCTAACATAGCTGTGGACTCACATATCATTCAAAAATTGTCAGCATTGTGATTGTTGAATGCACACACAGTTGTTTGCAATGAAAATAGCACTCCTACCTAACTATTTACAAAGCACAGTACTTAACACAAGCACCACAGCACAAGTCTGGCTTTTATAGTGTCTGACAACACTTAATAACTGATGACATCAGCAGTGTCTAGTGAGAAAAAGGTGATTAATAGCAGTGCCTCACATGCTTGTGTGAAATGCTCTTTTGAATGTCAACCAATTGAACACACACACACACACACACACACACACACACCAACTGACCTCAGTGAGAATACAATCCCTAGCTAACTATTTACAAAGCACAGCACTTAACGCAAGCACAACAGTACAAGTATGGCTTTTATACTGTTGATAACACTTTATATCAGATGACAGCAGCAGTGTCTGGTGAGAAGAAGATGGTAATAGCAGTGTCTCACATGCTTTTGTAAAATGTCAATCGAATGTCAACCAAGTGAAACACACACACACACAGACACACACACAGACACACACACACACACAGACACACACACACACACACACACACACACACACACACACCAATTGACCACAGTGAGAATAGAACTCCTACCTAACTAAGCACACCAGCTAAAGAACACAATATTTAATGCAAGCTCTTTTAGAATGCCACTAGATGATTTATAGTGGATGACATCATCATTGGATGTTTGGGAGAAGATGGGGGAACTGAATGAAATGGATGTGTAGGCATGTACAATTGTCAAAATATTTGTACTCCATGAAACTGTAATGCTAACTGTAGGAACACAGTCATGCTCATCTGAGTACACAAACACCCCAGCTGACTGTAATGAAATTAGATCCCCTACCTAAGAACACCAGCTAGAGAATTCAGTATTTAATGCAAGTACCATGGCATAAATCTGACTTTTAAAATGCCATTGGAAGATTTTTAGTGGATTACATTATCATTGGATGATTGGCAGAATATGTTGGGAGGCCTGAATTAAATAGATGTGTAGACATATACAACTATCAAAATATGTGTACTCCATGGGACTGTAATGCTGACTGTAGTAAACACAGTTATGTTCATCTGAGTGTATACACACACACACACACACACACACACTCACACACATACAGTTGAATGTAGCGAGATTAGAACCCCTACCTAAGTACAGCAGCTAGAGAACTCAGTTTTTTAAAACAAGCACCATGGACATGTCTGACTTTTACAATGCCACTGTACAATTTATAGTGAATGACATTATCACTGGATGTTAGAGAGAAGACTTTGGGAGGCCTGAATAGGAAACATGGTTATACTCATTTGAGTACACATATACACAAGTTGACATCAGCAAGATTAGAATTGCTACCTAATTAATTACTAATTACAGCTAGAGAACTCAGTATTTAATGCAAGTTCCATGGCACAAGTCTGACATTTAGAATGCTGCTAGACAATTTATAGTGGATGACATCATCAATGGATGTTCATAGGTTGGTACTAGGCTATTGGCCCTAGGGCCTATACAAGCCTAGCCATAACGATTCACTTGCTATTTCATCCCAGAATATTTACTTCCCTGGTCCCCTGTCTAGCAGGGTGATTGATATGACCCCAGGGTGAATTTCCTATCTCCCATCCAATCGTCAAGGTTCCTTTTGAAAGGGCCAAAGAGGCGCTCAGCTTGACATGTATGGTCAGTCTATTCCAGAGTATGGGGAGTCTCTGGGTCAGGAACCTATCCCTCCAGCATGTTTTGTTCATTGTGATGACCAGGTTTAGATCCCTGGAAAGTGTCGCTCTGAGAGATTGAGATTTCTTTAAATGTAGCATGTCCAATAGCTCTGGGTTTGACATGGCCTTGTATGTTAAGCAGAGATTACCTCTGAGTAGGTGATATGTGACAGAGTATAGCTGGTGTTTTTTTAGACTGTCAGCATAGGGCATCTGCTTTAGGCTTGTGATTCTCTTAGTGAGGTATTTCTGTGGCCTTTCCAGTTGTTGTAGATGTCTTGTGAGGTACATACCAAATGGGGTGTTGTACACTATAACGACTCTAATGAGGGATGAGTACAGTGGGACAATGACCTCCTTTTTTTGGATGAAAACCCCTTAGTGATGAGGTGTGCCACATAGAAGGATTTCCTGACTGTTGTGGCTATGTGGTTATCGAAGGTGAGACCAATGTCCACCTGTGTCCTTAAGTCCCTTATCACACTTTCGGTGTTTAGTGTACTGCCACTTATGTGGTAATTCATGGGCATATGTTTTTTCCCAAAGGGGATAACTATACTTTTCTTGGCACTGAGTTTGAGCCCATTGCTCTGGCACCAAGCATCTGTTTCTGTACCTTTTGTAGAATATCCACATCATTTGGGGATTCAATAACAACTCCCAGTTTGCAGTCATCTGCAAACTTTGTTAGCTAGAGTCCCTTAGTGCTGGTCTGTACTTCAGAGAAGTAGATGCCAAACAAGAGCAATCCCAGGACTGAGCCCTGAGGTACTCCACTTGTCTGGAGCTGGATTTTGAGTCAGCTACTTTTACAGTGTGGGTTCTGTAAGTAAGCCATTTGGCAACCCATCAAGTGATGTAGGGCTTAATACCCAGCTTAGTAAATTTATCTATGATTACAGAGTGGGGGATGATGTCAAAGGCCTTGGCGAGGTTCAGATCAGCTGCGTGGCCCACCTTGCCCTTGTCCATGGCTCTAGAGACTGATTTGAAGAAGTCAATCAGGTTGAGGAGACAAGATTGTTCCTTTATGAAACCAAACTGGGTGGGGTACAGTGTTTGAAGGTTACCAATGTCTTTGTTTATAAGTTCCATGATAATGCATTTCATGGCTTTGCAGATCAAGCTAGTCAGACAGATGGGACAATAGTTCCTGGGATCCGAGGTGAATCCTCCCTTGTGGAGTGGGATAACTGAAGCTGTGTGCCACTCATTGGGCACGAAGCCTGAGGTGAGGCTATGATTAAACATGACACTTAAGTGAGGTGCCAGTTCATTTTGTAGTTCATGTAGTACACAGCCTGGGATGTCATCTGGTCTCATGGATGCTGTATTCCTAGCTTTGGAGAGTGTATTTTTTACCTGTGTGGCCATGACTACCAAAATTTGGCAATCTTTTGGTATTGAGATGGGGTCTTTAGGGGGTAAGATGGGGGTGAAGTTGGCACTGAATCGATCCACCAGGATATTGGCAATATCATTGGGATCAGTATATTTAATGCCATTCTGTTGTAGCTCAGAGCAGATCTGAGCATTGCCATTTAGATTCTTCACATAACTATAGGATGCCTTGTGGTTGTCCTTAGAATTTTTGGCAATTTTATTTTTGTAACTAGCTTTGGAGGATTTTATGAGGGATCTCACCTTCTTACTGAGGCTTGTAAGGGAGTATTTTGCATCCTGGGATTTTCCTCTTTTCTGCAACAGTTTCTTCCTTCTGTTGTATAGTCTGATTATGGCAGGGAACCACCAGATTGTCTTCACTTTTTTGGAGGAGAGCGTCTTCGTTCTATTTGGAATGGCATGATTCATGCAAGAGTGGATGTACTCATACAGTGCCTTAGTGTAGGATTCAGCAGTCGAACTTTCAGTTCCCATCTGCATGGGTGTCATGAGGTTTGTCACTTCTGACTTGAGAAGCATGAAGTTAGCTTTGGAGAAGTTTTTTTATGAAGGTTTCCCTACTGGGGTGGGGTGGGGGTGGGATGTGGACATGGAAGGGTGATTAGCTTATGGTCAGACCTGACCAACGAGGGGGTGACCACTGGTGTGGAGCATAAATCTCCCATGTTGGTAATGACCAGGTCTATGATATTTGAGCCCCTGGTGGGACTATGGATTAGTTGATCCAGGGTGTTGGAATTTATGAATTCCAAGAACCGTTAGCCAAAGGTGTTGGTACCCGAGTAGTTTTCCCAATTAATGGCAGGGGTAGTTGAAATCACCCAGTATTAGGGTGTTTGGTTGTATCTTAATATTTTCCAGTATGTTTAGAAAGGTGTAGTGAGAATCGTGGGCATGGTGGAGGATCTGTAGCAAGATACAGTTTGGATTGCAGTCTTACCTAGTGTTAATTGCACCTACTGAATTTCAGATGCATTGTGTTGGGCAACTAGCCTGGAGGTGTGAATATCCTTGGTGAATATGGACACTCCTCCACCTTTACTGTTTTGGTCCTGGTTTGGTGGCTGAAAAGTGTGATAAGAGTTGTAGCCTGGTATTGCATGGGTGTTCTCTGGAGCCTTAAATCAGGTCTCAGTTACTGCACAGATTTCGATGTTCTCTATTTTTAGGAGTGCCTCAAGATAGTGCATTTTGAGGTTTAGACTTCTAGCATTGAGTAGCATTACCTTCAGATTTTGCATGCTTATATCTATTATGGTGGTGGCTTTGTCCTTTGAGCCTTGCCTAAAAAAGGCACTATAGGGGTGGCAAGAGCCTTAGCCAGTAACCTGAATCCCAGGGGTGACAGGTGCAGACCATCTCTGGCAAAGCATCATGGTTTATCGATCATGTCATCCCAGGCAGACAGATACTGGATCCCCTTTGAATGACACCAGAAACTTAGCCAATTGTTGAAGTCAATCATTTTGTCCTTATACTGTGATATCATTCGGGGGGAAGGCAGGATGCTACTCAGGGCTAGGGTCATACCTGACTGGGCCACATGATCTAAGAGCTCTTCCAGGTCTCTTTTCATGTAGTCCAGGGAGGTACGTCTCAAGTCATTCACTCCAATATGGACAATAACAGAGTCATATTTGTACTTGTTGTGGAGTGACTTGAGTGCATGCATGATGTGGTAGATCCTGGTACCCGACAGGCAGCTGAAAGTAATTTTCTCCTTGCTCAGCCTGATGAGTGGAACATCAGTGTGCCTGACTATAGAGTCACCTATGACTAAAGTGTTGGGTACGTTGTCTTGCCTTAGGGGCTGTTGTTGGGTGGCACAGTGGTGTTGTGAGCTATGTGACACTTTGATTGTGATTGGTGTTTGTTTGTGTTTCAGCTTCAGAGGTCCTTGTTGCTTGGGCAGGTTAATGTTAAGGGCCTCTGCATAAGTGGGTTTAGTGTTACTATGTGTGGATGTTGGTGGCGTGAGTTTTGAAGGGCTATATGTTGCTTGAGGTGTAGTGCAAGTGTTAACCTTCTCCTCTTGACTGTCTAGAACAATCTTGGGTGGAGAGAGCTTTGTTTCCAGTTTGGCTATGTAAGTGCATCTCTCGCAGGTTGTAGTGTTGGGTGGTAGGAGGAGAGGGTTGTCTGTGTACATGAGCCAATTGCTGCATTGCCCCAGTATGCCCAGATTCACCAGGTGGACAGGAGAATTCACTGGAAGCTGACCCTTGGACATGCCTGGTTCAGTGTTTCTTTTGTAAAGTACAAGAGCTGTTGTCCCTTACCTTGGCAAGGTACTTTGCAACTATAGGCTGTTTAGTGCCTACAATTAATTTCTGCTTATTAACAAGGAGAGTTAAGTGCTTGCATCAGTTTAAGGCTTCCTAGTGCTTCCCAGCAGGTTCTAGCAAGTGCTAGTCACAGGGATTCAGATTTTAGTGCTACTACTGAGAAACCAGCTAGTTCTAAGGGAAACTTTGAAGTGCGGACTTTCTGGTGCCGGGAATAGCTTAAAGTGCTAGACCAATAAGCTAATAAAAGTGCAGGAGAGCACAGAACTAGCAGATCTAAGGGAAAAAAATTGAAGAGCACCACTCAGAAGCTTACAAGCTTACAAAAAGTCCTGGATACAGCAAATCTGCATCTGGGCTACACTAGTTCCAGGAAAGGTAGGAAACCTTTTTTTTTTTTTTTAGTAGAAAGTGAAGAGGCAGAAGATGAGATAATTCAATATACAGAAGCTAAGGGGGGATGGGCTTTGCTAAGTTCTCACTATTAACAGTAGAATATGCTGATGTAATGTGACTGGGGGGGGGTGTCCAGTATTGACTTTATACCAGAGGTGGGCAACTCAAAGCCACCAAGACAAAAAGACCACAACAAGAACTGAGAGGGTGGGTGAGAAAAACATTTGTACAGATTACAGAGATATTAAATCAAAAGTGCAGACAATAAATGAGAATAAATTCTTATCTTTTCTCAATATCACAGCTGGCAGTAAGTCAGTCTCTCTGCAGCAGCCTGAGCAACAGGTATATCTGATTTAAAACACTGGCTATTTAAGGCACAGGACAGAAACCATACCAATTATCTAAACAATAACAGATGCAGGAATACTGTGGCTAGATAAAACCAGTTCTGTAAACTTTTTCTCATTAAGAAAACAGTTAGGCCTCTAGACAAAGGATTTCTCTACAAACTGAGGTGAACACTAAGAGATATTCAGCTATATCACACAACAAGAAGGAGAGTAAAAACAGTTGTACAGATTATAGATATATTAAATCAAAAGTGCAGACAAATGAGAATAAACTTATCTTTTCTCAATATCACAGCTGGCAGTAGGTCAGTCTCTCTACAGCAGCCTGAGGAACAAGTATATGTCTGGGAGATGATGTTGAGAGGTCTGAATGAACAGATGCGTAGGCATGTACAACTGTCAATTGTACTCCATGGGACTGCAATGCAGTCTGTAGGAAACACACTTATGCACTTCTGAGTACACACACACATACACACACACACACACACACACACGCACATATGTTGACTGCAGTGAGATTAGAACCTTTACCTAAGAACATCAGCCATCAGCTAGAAAACTCAGTATTTAATACAAGTGACACAGAACAAGTCTACCTTTTATAATGCCGCTCGACAATTTATAGTTGATGACACCAACAGTGGATGTTTAGGAGAAAATGTTGGAAGGTCAATATGAACTAGATGGGTAGCCATGTATGACTATCAAGATATTAAAGTTCTGTGTGTTACTGGACTGATGATAGCAGGATACAGAGTGATGTTCCTCTGACTATGCACACACACACACACACACAATGTGTGGTTGCTGTGCTAATCTATCACACATGTAATTCATTTGTTCTCATGTGCAAAACACAGTATGTGATGACTGCAACACCACTGAAGTATGTATTTACCTTGTCAGAGTTGTTTTTATAGATGCTGCTATGATCTTTATATGATCTAGTTGACATATCCTGTTATGAAAGTGCTGTGTAGTGTGGATGTAATATTTCCTGTTGTGTTTCTAATGTGCAGGTATACTTTAAGACATAGCTTTACAAACTATATGCAAACATCTGTCAGGAATGTATGTAGCAGAAACAAGACATTTTCTTCTTTTTTCTCAGAATGTTGTGTACATTGCACCTTACCTCTCATCCTGGAAACATCAAATCTGGACAAGGCCCATGAAAAATAGGTACAAATCTGTATGCTGATTAACATTTAATTTGCATACATAATTATGTAACCCCACCCACTCCAATGGAATTGTAGAATGCCAACTTTCAAACGCAAACTGAAGATCAGACAACCAAAATATGGCACCGCACCAGAGTCCCCTGCAGCCATTCCAATGTCCCATTACCTGGCGATTTCTCCCCATTTACCATAAACACTAATGTGTGCATACTGCTTTACTTCTACAATGATTATTTGGATTTTATTTTTACATTTTGCAGCACAACAATGCACAAAACACTAACAGACATCTGCTAAACAAATCAATACTGTCTCACAATGAAAATAGACTTGGCATTAAAACTTCTCTGCCCTTGAAATTCACATTAATTGAAATAGCATTGAAACCCACACACCACATCCAAAGGAAATGCATCTGGCCAGTGGTGGATGAAGATTACCTTTGGGCTGTTTTCAAATCACTGGCCCCTTGCACACAAAACAAGAAACATACATGTGTTCTTTTCTTTGATACACCTTCCTGACTTTATTAAGTTATATTCCTTGTATAATACATCACACTTGTTAGACAGAGAGCATTTTAAATTTATTGTTTGAACATTTTTCCAGTAGGCTGTGCTGCAGGCAATGAAACTAAATGCATGAACCAATAATGACAAAACTGCCTAATCCAGAACATTTCCATCATAAAAGTCTGCTACCACACCAACACTATAAATAGAATGACAGTAGTGCAAGCCATAGGCATCTTGCATAGCTTCTCGCACTTATTTTCAACTTCAGTTTTTTTTTGGGGGGGGGAGCAAAAGGTCAAAAACCAGGGACACATTTTAAACACTGCTTGTATAATTTTGGAAAGTTGCTAGAATAAAATGTGTTACCACCATGCATGTCACTGGCAAGTCGTGAACCCAGGACCCTATGCACTATAGTCAGAGCAACATATCACTATGCCAAATTAGCAGTTTCCTGAAAAAAGGAAGATTGAAACTTATTGGCTATCATTTAGTGAATTCAGTTCACACTTCTCAACATAGCTCTCAACTCTTAGAACAAAAAACCTGGACAAAGCTCACAAGTGGTGGTGACTAGGGACTTACCAGGGACACATTTTAAACATTGCTTGTATAATTTTGGAAAGTTGCTAGAATAAAATGTTGTGTTACCAGCATGCATTTCACTGGCAAGTCTTGAACCCAGGACCCTATGCACTAAAGTCACCAAATCAGCAGTCCCCTAAAAATAGGAAGACTGAAACTTAATGGCTATCATGTAGTGAATTTGGTTCTCACTTCTCACCATAGCTCTCAGCCTCATAACACAAAAAATCTGGACAAAGCCAATAATGAGGGAATACAAATTCAGTTCTTACTTCTCACTCACCATAGCTCTCAACTCTTAGTATAAAAAGTCTAGACAAAGCTCAAAAATGGTGGTGGCTAGGGGCTTTAAGCTCTTTTTACCCTGTACCAAAGGTACAAAGTTTGAGCCTGAATACCTCTAGCTACCAGGTGTATTACATGGGGGCATTTACACACACACACACACACACACACACACACACACACACACACACACACACACACACCTTAATTGAGTCCAAACGGTTCCCCCAACAATAATCCACTTCACTACGAGTGGCCTGCTCTTGATATACAAATCCAACACAAATAAAATAATCCACTGTTGCTGTTAACATTTCCCAGCCTGAAAATGCTGCTGATAATAATAACTCCAAAGGAGTGCTTTCCCGCTCACATTTTCAGCCAGAAATGATGATGTGAGCTCAATTCCGACTGGCTGATAGCCCTGATGGAGCTGATGTCATCGTCCATGTGATGATGTCAGCGCTGACAGCGCAATATTTGAAATACTTCAGAAACCAAAAGAAAAAAATCGTAAATGAAGGGGTGCCACTCAGGAATCATGGCACCCCTTTATTTGGACCCCAAAACCCAGTAAAAAACAAATAATTCCATTTGATTGAGAGGTATGCATTGCACACTTAAACTGTCACATACAGAAATACACATTTTTGTGATCATATTTGTGTTTTCATATTTTTGAATAATTGCTCTCCACATTAGTACAAGCATTAGACTACCTGAATGTATATTCTCTGTATAAAGATGTACATGGTATGTAACAAAGCATTTTTGGTATTTATTTCTGTAGTGTACTTGATATTTGGGAACAAGTACTGAGATACCAGGTGCATGGGTGTAGGTAACACATGGCTACAATGCAAACTTGTGTACAGTCATTTTGGTTGTGTTTTTACATGTGCTTTAATGAGATAAAGACTAACTATGTAATCAACATAAATAATACATGCTAATAAGCACTTTCCATAGTGCACCACCAAGCAGCTGGTTTGCACGACTGATGGGAAAGTGTTTGCGCATGCAAGATACACATTTAAGGACTCTTACTGAACTTGAGAAGTACTTATCCATACTGGCTAAGGTAAACACAGCTAGCAGATACTATGGTGTACATATGGTGTTCATAACTAGTTCATATTATAAATGTTGTGTCATGAATTGTATAACTGTAAACAATTATTAATACTGGTTTCCCCATTTGCCTGTAGTTAAGTGATGAGCAAGCACAGACCTCTGCTTCACTGATAAAATTATGAGAGTTCTACTGGTTTGTTTTCCTTGGCACAAACATGCTAAGTGGAGAGGTGCAGCAGACAGCACTTTGGATAGTACTGAGTGTAATAAACATACCTGCTGCCTAGCTGACTATGTAGCAACAGGTATAAGAGCACTGAGTTCTTATTTTGAGCCCGGATGATACAAGGTTCGAGTCCAGCTCTATGTAATATTTTTAAACATGTATTCATGATGTAATTAAATAATTGCATGTGATATTTATTTGAAATGTGAGAGGGAATGACTACAGTGGAGTACTGTATAAAAATAGATAGTATTCAAGTGATTTATGTGAACCTTACATGTATGGAGTTACATATTGATACAGTCAGGCTAAATAAAATAGTTATTTAAATGAAAATTTTAATGTAAGTGCCTTTATTCTACTTTAACTGTGTGTTTCCTTAGAACAGTGGATTTAAGCAGCATTGAGCAGAGGTAACAGCACCATGGCATTGGACTTGAAGCACCATTCACCGTTGGTCACCATTGGTGCACAACACAAAACTCTGCACAAAGATGGGGGACAAAAAGTGAAGGACTTCAGTCTGGATTTCTTATTTATGTGTTTGATTTACTCTATTTTAGACCAGATTAATGATGTGAAAATGGGGCAGATAAGAAAGTGGTGAAATGGGGGCAAGCAAGGGGAAGAAAGTGAAAACAATATAGGAATGTGCAGAAGGGAGGTAGGAAAGAACCATAGATATCCGCTTCTTCAAGTGTACAATGAATATGTATAGAATATTGGCTGAATTTGGAATGTCACCTCAACAAAGATGGGTGACAACAAAGTAATCATGTTTTACAGTTAATTGGACCAAATCAAGTGTGTCAAGAAGACACATGTGTGAAGTGGAGAGCTATGTATGGGACAATATTTTTTGGGGAACAGGTACCCATTTATGAGTTTTTATTTCAGTAAGAGAGGAATTTTGGGTAAGGGACATAGGTATTTCTTGGCCAGATAGGTGGGGAAGCAGATGCAGACAGACAGGACAAACAAGACAAGAGACAGAGATTCTGAGGAACACACAAATTGGGGTACAGCATGACTGGGGATAGGGAAAGGACATCAGATGCCCATCAAATATTGGGACAGTGAGAATCTAATCCTCATCCTCAGAACTGTCATCACTGTCCCCTTCCAGAGCTTGTTGTTGGAGAGCTTGATGTGTTCATTTCTCCAGCATTCCAGTGAGCATCTTGTCCATCCAGCTGAGGCATGTGCCACTGTTGCTTTCCACGACCTCATTCACCAGGCCTGGCATCTCTTGGTGGGTGACAAAATCCCCACCTCTGCCAATACTCCCAGAGGGTACCACTGCACCAGCTACTTAATGTGGAGGGCCCAGGTAGTGCAGGGGCTGAAGAAGCTATACTGCCAGCTTTTATCCCAGATGTGCTGGACATCAGTGCAGCAGCTATTGGAGCGGGGGCAGGCTGAGCCAAACTGGTTGGCCTACCACCTTGTGCTGTAATCATTTTGTGAGCTGTCAGAAACTGATGACATCATAACATTGTGACCACAAATATAAAAATAAAAAAGAGAGATAAGGGTTGGGGTAAGAGACAAAAAAAGATAATTAGTACCATCATATGTAACATACAATAAATTAGTACAATAAAAATAATTTATTTATACTTTTACATTAAGTATACTTTTTATCCACTACAAACTATAACTAATGATTGTTCCAAGTAATACTTACAATATGAATATATTGCACATATGCTTGATCAAATAATACAGATTAAACGACACAATGTGCATGCCAAAAATTATGTAGTATTAGGTGTGAGTGAGTGCGTGTGCGCACCTTCCGTGGAAGGTTGGATGTTGGGCTGGCAACTCGACACCATAAAAACTCCACTGCCAATCATGAGCGGACAAGGTGATCCTCTGTGGTGATCCCTAACTGGGAAAAGCTGAAAGAAAGAGAGAGATTTTTAAATAATTTAATGATATATTTGTTACCTGTGGGATTGGAACCTACAAAATTTTAATGTAGTATTACAATTGACTCCTACAGTTGCCTTGAGCTATAGACTGAACCATGTATGCTTGATTTTACAGTTAAGATATGCATGCTTAATTTGCTACTGCTTTATAGAAGAGCAATCCTTTAGATAAAATAATACATCTGTTGTGCTGCATTCATACCCTTTGCTTCCCAAATTCATTCAAAAATTATCTGATGGGCTTCCCTGTTCACTGCAATCTCCTAGTTGGCTGTAGAATAAAAAGGAGAGAAAAAAGAAGAGCATTATGCCTACCAGTCTTGCCTGTATCCAGCTTTCTAATTTAAAATTTCTTTATCTGTATATTTACACAACTATGGGATATCAGTAGTCCTAAATTCATCCAGCAACTGGTTGAGTGTGTCCTGCTTGCACCTTTTGAGGTCATTATAGTAGTGCCTGCATTGCTCTCCAGTGCGTGGAATGCCAGTTGCACTGGAGACAGCATTGCCAGACTATTCCAAGCCTCAGATTTGTACTGAGACCTGACATAGACCCACAGTAGCAGCGTTCAGGTATGGTGCTTTACAAGGAGTCCAATAAAGATTCTGAACTCCTCCACACCCCACCTTTGAGCCCTAAATTGAGCACCTTCCCTTTTAGCACCAGACATGTCCATTCAGGTCAAGCAGCAACAGTTAAGAGTGTTTTCCTGCCAATTTGTGTTATTACATATGATGCTAGTCCGCAAACCTGAGCAACCATGCCAACTGCTTATGCATGATGTTAAATGGGGAGAAACTGTGCTAAACAGAGGGGAAAGCAGTTTTTGAAATAGTAAAGTTGATCTGGCAAGGTGGCATTAGTCTATATGGGTTGGTTACTGCTGCAACTGTTATTTGATTTAACTTTGCAGACATGTATTGAGGCATATATTTTATGACCTGACAAATTTTTGTATGCCTTTACACATTGATAAAATTTATTTGAACAATGTGGGATTCAAACCTATGCAAAATAGACAAAAAATTTCTTCCATATAGGTGAGTTTTCATCCTTCCCACAAAAAAGGCGCTTGTTAGACATTCTAATTTATTTATATATATGGGTCTACTTCAAAAGAATGAAAACCCATATTAAAGAAGATGACACTGATGAGATGACATCGCTGAAACTTGAATTTAATGAATGATTATAGTGCCAAAACATTTCACAGGCTAAGTATCCAGTTGACCATCATCTAACAATGAACGGCACCACACCACCTCAAACCCACCCAGGTGGGGGACTTTGTTCCCCAGACCCACCTAACTAAATATAACAACTCCGGGATAAAACTACAGTGGGGAAAAGTGCAAATTTCCCCTTGTTGGCTAGCTGGTTACTTACCCTGTGAAATATTTAGGCACTGTGTTTGTTCATTGAATTCAGGTTTAGGTGATGTCATCTTGGTAATATTTTTTTTGGTAATGTGGGTTTTCACAGATATATATATATATAGATATATATCGTAAGAATCGACCATCAAAGGACAAACTCCAGAGAAAAAATCAGAGATAAAATAGAAGAACTCTGTGCATCCACCATGTTGTGGGTAACGCTATACTTTATTATGAACAAAAAATGAATAAAACAGATAAGTGCTTTCGGACCCAAATGGTCCTTCTTCAGATTGGGTCCGAAAGCACTTATCTGTTTTATTCAATTTTTGTTCATAATAAAGTATAGCTTTACCCAAATGGTTAACCATGTATGTGTGTGACCTGATAAAGTCCTGGTCTATGCATTCATATGTGCATGAGTATCACTGAAGTCTGAAGTTTATCCAAGGCCAGAAGCGACTATTATAATTATAGAAACATAATTGTTAGTATACCCTCAGTCACACATATAATTCATACAACCTCCAGTGCTATGCATACATATTGTTATTTATAATTATTTTTATGTTTATATTGTTTTATATATTTTTTTTTAAATTGAGTGGACAAGCATTAACAAAATTGGGAGTGTATTAGATTAGAAACTTTGCTCATCTGTATTGTGAGTGTTAACTTATACCAGTTGCCACAGGGAAGGTTTAGATGGAGGTGCATTTTTTTACAGTCATTACTGTGCAGAGTGCTCATTGAAATTGGGACCTTGTTTGTTAGATCTGTCACCTGTTCATTAATTATACCAATACCTTAAAGAGCTGAACTTTTAACCATGAATGTGTGTGAATTGAAAATTCAGAAAAATACATGTATAATTGTAGAATCATAATCGTACTGATAACCACAGTTACACATGTAATATATAATAATAACAACAGAAAAAAAAGAAAAGAAAAACGACCAGCAGTTACCAACACAGGCAAATGTTTAATATAAATCTCAGCGCTTTGGTAAAAATCTTCAAAGAGTACAAAAATTCAATCCCTCATATCCAATATAAATACGCACCCCAATAAAACAATTAATCAATTAAAGCAAAAATACAAAGAAAAACACAAGTAGAAAAACACTTTAAATTAGCAGCCTCCAGTTGCATTCAAGGTTAAGACCCTGAGGGTGTAAAGTACATTATTTAAGTATAAAAATACTCTTTATACAGCAATTCCTTAATAAACACCCTATTTGAACAGAAATCAACATGAACTTTCTCCAAAATAGTGGCTTTTAATAGACTGAATCATAAATTTAAATAGCACATCCCAAAGACATGCTGTAGGTGGATTGGATACTCTAAATTGGCCCTAGGTGTGAGTGCGTACGTGTGTGTGCCTTCTGTGGAAGGTTGGGTGCCGGGCTGGCAACTCGACACCGTAAAACTCCACTGCCAATCATGAGCGGACATGTAATCTGCTGTGGTGACCCATAACTGGGAAAAGCCAAAAGAAGAAGAAGATCCCGTTAAAGTTGGCAGAAGTAGAAAACAGTCCCTTTTGCACATGCACATTGCAGGAGCTTAAGACTAAATCTAGATTTATTGTAAAGGCACATGTGGAGAGATAACAGGAAAAAACAGAATCCAGCACAAATACAGAAACAAGTTAAAGCACAAATGAAGCAGACCGATGGTAGTTTAGGCAGGGACCTCAGCACATAGTACTGAAGCTTGGATGCTACAGCAGTTGTATATCACTTACAAAATGCTGTACTTCAATAGCAGAGGGATAGAACTAGTGACTTGTGGCTTTTGCATGTATCGTCAGCAAGATCCCATTATATTAAGCACCTTTCATATAAAGAGGTAGCCAGGAATAGATTTGTAAATGTACTAATTTCATGTTACTCCACTATACTTAGCATGTTCTGCATTACTGAAAGCAGGGAAATATATCGGCCAAAAGCTAGTTTAAATTTGTAATGGAGTGCAGCAAACTGGTGGGAAGGAGTATGACTTGTTATGTTGTTAAAATTAATTGTGAAATGTCAAAAGCTTCCTCTGGTTAATGTCTCTATGAGGTTTATTTATATTTATTTTATTTAATATAAATTTTGTTGACTGGGTTAGTCCCGCTAGGCTAGAAGTCTCTTTTCAGAGAGACCTAAATCTTTCCTGTTTTCCAAATGCATTCAGTTTTGTTTCGTGCAATTCATGTGAGCAATACACAGATTCATTCATCAGGATACAGACAGACTTGTATATTAAGCACCAATGAATAAAGCAGTTGTATTTTCAACTAGAAGTAGAATGAAACTGGGAAAAGAAGAAACCTAAATGAAGTCTTAACAGATCTTGTTTTGGCTGCCAACCTCCACAATTATTTTATACTGTGTCTTTGCAAGGGATGTGCTTATAATTCTCTCTTTCTCTCATTGCTTCCTTGTAAGGTATTGCAGAAAATCAACAATGCAAATGAACAATCATTACAGACAATTAATTGTACTTATTTAATCAAGTCAGAACTTTGGATTCTTGCTTCAATACCAAATACAAATCCTAGTCCAACTAATGTATAAGCTTCCAAGGTGTACAACCGATGGACAAAGAACTGCTAGTACACACCTTAAATATGTATTACTGAAAACAAGGCACAAATGATAATCTCTAAACTGGTAAATAAACAACAAAGGTGCCTGAAACACATTTTCAGTCTCAAGTGTTAAAGTACTAAGTCATATACAATACAGACAATTTGACTCCACCTGCAAAATATTTTTCAAAAGTATCTTAAAGACCTTGTTTTTATGGATGCGTTTTAAAACATACGTGCATTTATTTTTTGTATATAGAAAATGTATGCATTCTCAGGATAGAAGATTTAAATACTCTCTTCATTCATATTATATTAGCTAAAGCAGGCAGTGTACAGGAATGTATTAGCAAATGCCAATGTTAAGTATATATTGCCTATATGACAGTCAAAATGGATTTTCTCAGAACAGAATTATTTCAGACATTACAACTGTCAAAATAAATTTCTGTATTTCAGAATTACTCCTGGAAAAGCTAGACTAAGAAACATGTTTGTATTCCGTGAGATGTGGGTACAGTAGCTGCATGTTGCAAAAATGGATGAAACTCATAGTTAAGGAATATTATGAAACATTGCTTGCCTAAGAGAAGCAGTTAGAAACATGAATAACATGGCTTGGTAGTTTGCCCTTGCTTTGTTACAAGTATTGTAATGAATGCAGCTTTGTTTGTGTATGTAAAATTGGTGCAAATGTGAGATCATGGGAACCCAGAACAGTGTATGAGAATATTTAGAGATGTAATGGCATTGACAGGTTCTAAATAATGATTGTACTATTCTGCTGTCAGTTAAGAATATTTATTATGAGTGGAAATATTTTCCAGGATGTATCACATGAGACAAGTCTGTACCTTGTTTCATGCACTTAAGTCTGTCAATTAGTCTTGGATTTCACGTGACTTCACTTTATGTGTAATCTCAGCTTGCTATACAAATCTGAGCAATAAATGTCTTGCCCTTAAACAGCATTCATGCCTCAGTGAATTTACTGAAGATGGATGGTAATAAGGAATCTCTTAACAGCAAACAAAGAAGGGCTACAGTGATGTCATGCAGCACATCTAGTGACCTTAATGTAAGCCAGCTCAAACTTACAAAGTAGTGGAACATGTAGGTTATGCAGATGTGCAAAATATAGAAGCAAAAATTGTAAGTACATACTAGCAGCAGATAATTGAGCACTATGAGAAATGATTTACTTCTATAGAGCATACCTAGATTTTGGCTTTTTGACACACCATTATTTATCTTCTTACTGAATTGCAACTGATTATCAATCATAAGAAAAATAATTTTTGCTGTGATCCCTACTGCAGTTGGTAATTCGTCCGAATATGTTAATGGAAAACCATTTTTGATAGGATGAATGTATTGGATTTTTCTTTGAACAGGGAAATACTGACAGAATGACAATTATTTTGCTTATTTGTTGATTCTTGCTAAAATCTTAGATTTTGTCTTATTAGTGATTAGATGAAGTCCCATAGTTTAAACCATAATTGCAGTGTATTAAAGCTGGCTTGTTGTTTGGTGCCGACGGCGGAGATTGTAGTATGCAAAAATGATAACCGTGATTAGTATATTGTAGAGTTTTGCTTATTCACAAGGATAGGATGTGTCATGAACAAATACAATAAAAAAGGAGTGATGGTAATA
The DNA here is from genome assembly GCF_019279795.1 of Protopterus annectens. Classification (NCBI taxonomy): domain Eukaryota; kingdom Metazoa; phylum Chordata; order Ceratodontiformes; family Protopteridae; genus Protopterus; species Protopterus annectens. The sequence goes on along the minus strand of NC_056732.1, from coordinate 162,764,977 downwards.
CCGATCTATGATGCACTCCAAAAGTAGCTGTATTAGTGTTATTGTTAGACCTGAAGCCGTGTTGCAAATTTTACGTGTGTCTGGATTTGATTATAGATGGTAAAGTAAATGTGAATGACTCCATGTGTCTGCAATTAGAACAATAAAGCAGTGGATGTGGTGGATTTTGTAACCTGCAATAACTGCTTTCAAGTTTCATTGGCTGGTGCAAAATAAAACTGCATTCAAAACATCAGACTGTAAACTCATTATTAAGTAATCACTAGTGATTTGACAATTTTATGGATTGCTGATTTTCACTTTATGGAGCTTAACAATTCTATCAATTTACCATGACATAGTATTCAAGTAAATATAGAAATAAAATATTATACCATTGTGTTCAACAACAATCACCAAGTATGCCTTAGAGCATTCTCATGTTAGGTGTCAGTCTTGACAGAGCATAGTTCTTTGACAATGAGTACTATGAGACATCCTAATCTCATTTCAGAGACTTGCAAGCAAATTAAAGTGAACTGCAGATCACTTCGAAACCAGTACAACAATATTTCTCCTCTCTTGCCAGAAATGCAACAATGTGATGGCAGTTCAACCTGGAATCTCCTGTCTTCTTCTGGTTAGCTCATAATGTTCTTTATTCTGGCCTTTTATAATCTGTGGACAGCTGCCACAAATGAGGGAATGTTCCAACTTCTGTGATGAAACAAAATTAGCCTCCTTCTCATGAAGAGGACAAAAAGGTAGGTAAGGGCATTACCCACATTTATATAGTCACACAACAAAGAACTGGAAGGCAAAAGGAATGGAATCCAGACAATCAGCTGCAGACAAATAAGCCTAGGCCATGAAAGGGCATATGGATGCACAGAAAGGTCAGGAAATGCACACCAATTAAAACAGAAGAAACAGACAACTACCAAATCATGGCACTATGCCACAGGCCCAACAAACCACCATTTCTCAGATGAAGAGTCAGTATATTACACTAGAATACCTGATGATGAGTCAATATCCAGTCAACAAAGGACAGACACTGTAAAAACAAGCTGCTGCAGAGAGCTGACTCTACTTTCACTGACCATTTGCCACAGCTTTGGAGATCTGAAAAAGAATGTAAATTCAGCTGTAGATCAAAAAACAAACTCAGGGAGCACTTTTGATTTTCATCTACATCTATACATGGATACACATATACACTGTGGGAATTCTTTTCAGGTTTGCACTACAAAAGAAGGTGTTTCTGTCCCCCCACCCCAAAAAAAAAAAAAAAAAAAAAAGAAAAGCAATATAGTAGAGTCCTATTCTACAAAGTCAAATGTTTCACTTGCATTACAGAACAAAAAACAAAACTGACTCTGTTTGGATGATACCAATACACACACACACACACACACACACACACACATATATATATATATATATATATGTGTGTGTGTGTGTGTGTGTGTATGCATATATGCATGCACACGTATAATGCAGCATTCCTGTAATTGTTCTGCTGGAAATATGCAACACAAAGGCAGACCGGTTTTGCTTATAGCAAAACTGGTCTGCCTTTTGCTGCATGTTGCCACCCACATAAAGAGAAGTAAGTAGCACAAATATAAAAACAAAGAGAGAGAAGGTCACACTGAAAAACCAATCAGTAAAAACTAAATGAAAACTTCAGCCAAGCTAGAACTTCCAATGAGTGACCTCCCAAACCTCCTGTAACAGAGGCACATGGGATATATGCAAATGACCCTTATGAACATCAGGTGTTTCAGCTATATGGCGATTCTGATTGCCCATGACTTTTACTTTTGAAGTCTTTTTAATGGACAATTTCAGGCCAATAAAGCCAACCCCCACTAGCTAAACTGTCCATTAAAAAGACTTCAAACGTAAAAGTCATGGGCAATCAGAATCGCCATATAGCTGAAACACCTGATGTTCATAAGGGTCATTTGCATATATCCCATGTGCCTCTGTTACAGGAGGTTTGGGAGGTCACTCATTGGAAGTAGCACAAATATAGGAATGCAGGATTCATTTGTTTCTATGAGATTTTTACTTGGTTTATGTGCACTAATTTGTATTTGTGAAATGCTTACTAAGGAGAAGAGAAGATACCAGGTTTCCTGATGAGTGAAACGCCTTGCAATTCCACTTGCATTCTACACATATGATGGCAATAAAGAGAAGGGTTACAGTAGCTGCTGGAAATCCTCCAATCCTGAAGACATATTTTTGTGGTAAATATATCACCAAATGATGTTATCTTACAACAGGCAACAGTACATGTGCTAAAAATGAGGAGAGGAGATGAAGAGAAGGGAAAGGTCTTTCTGAACTGCTCTGCCAAAACCTTCCTAGCTGCAATAATCCTTATCTCATTTATATTTGACCAAAGCATGGATTGAAGACACCACTGCAGCTTCAGAAGTATCAGGCACATAAATGTTTGCGAAATAAGCAGGTATTGCTCATATTAAATAAACATAAGCTGTATCCCACAAATGATTGCATTTACTGTGCCTGTAAAACTAAAGTTTGTCTGCCATTAAAACAGTGTTTGCTAGTAAATGGGAACATTTATTTTGGTCCTACAGATGTGGAGTTTTGATTCCCATATATTTGTGTCTCGGTAAAGCGGAGGCAGAGATTATTAGGTTTATGTAGTATATGTAGGGCATTTCTATTTGTAAGAGAAATTAAGGCAGTTGAACTGACTGTAATATGATTGAACATACAGCTTTAGCCATGATACAAATTTGTTCCGAAGGTTGCCTTTATTGCTGTGGGAGTGCTTGTAACATGGGGAAGCCATCAAGAAGTGGAATTCTAACATATACCTGCTCATAGTAGTAATGGAGCTTTCCAGAAGAAATACTTAACATTATTTGACTCTGATAGAGGACAATAACATTTCTAATATAAAATGCAGCAATCTACCTTAGTGAAGTTCTAAAGTGTAACATTATTTGGAAAAGGTACAACTTACATGAATGGAGAACGTGAGACAATGAAATTTCTAGTCAAGATGGTGAAAGAAGAAAAACAAAAACTGGACAGCAAAGTAATCAGACATCTAGCAACACTTCACATGACAAAGGCTCTGCTGTCAAGTAAACATGAATTAGTTCTATGGTTCAGTCACTGTTGTAGTGGATGAGGGGACCCTTGTGGACCTGCTTTAGCTGGACTCCAGCAGGACTATGGCATTGCACCTTACTAGAGAAATTGATATGTAATCGTCATCATCATCATCAACCCTCCTTTTCCCACTTTCTACATGGGGTCAGGGTGTCATGTTAACTGTCGCCATTAGTCTTGGTTCAGTGCCACACTCCTGCCTTCTTCGACACTCATGACTGACTGTCACAGATCTTCTCTCACACGGTCCAGCCACTTCTTTGCTGGACATCCCCATTTCCTCTTACCTTCTTCCTGTCTGTCCCAAATTTTTTTTTACCAGATTGTCTTCTGCTTTTCTGCACGTGCCCAAACCACCATAATCTGTTCTCTTTGATCTTTTCTGCAATTGGAGCTACTTTGACTTCTGTTCTTATGTCCTCATTTTTTCATCTGTCCCATAGTGTGCATCCTATTAGCCTTCTCAGGCATTTCACTTCCATCACCTCTGGCTTCCTCATCTGCTCTGCCTTTAATACCTAGGTTCCTGTACCATACAGCAGTACTGGTCGCACCACTATTTTGTACATCTACTTTTCAGCTTCTTTGGCATTCTTCTGTCATACACCTGACACACTATGCCATTTGGCTGCAGCCCTTCTCATTCTAGCTTTGACCTTTTCATTCAGACTTCTCTTCTCGTCAACCACCCCTCCCAGATACTTGAAGTTATTATCCTTTCCACTATCTTCCCTTCTACCTCAATTCTCAGCTTCTTCTGATGTCCCCAATTTGTGTTAATTACCACTGTCTTATCTGTACTTAGTTTCATCCCATGTGCGTTCAGTTTTGCATTCCATTTTTCTATCCTTTGCCGAAGCTCTCACTCAGAGACTGCCTGTAATGTCATATTGTCTGCATACAGCAACTTTGTTGATCTGTCTCCTCTGACCTGTTTGCTAATGTAGTCTATCACCAATATGAACAGCAATGGGCTCAGAACTGAACCCTGGTGCACATCCACTCCCACTGGGAACTCCTCTGTGAAACCGGACACTGTTCATACCCGAGTCATTGGGTCCTTGTACATAGCCTGCACTAATTCTACCAATGTTTCTGCAACTTCGAACCACCACATTACTGCCCAAATCAGCTTTCTTGAGACATCGTCATATGCTTTCTCCAAGTCTAGGAATGCCCAGTTGGACTCTTTCCTCATATCTAGCATCTTCTCAACTATCTGTCTCACTGCAAACATCGAGTCTGTTGTGCTGCATCCTGATCTGAATCTGATCTGCTCTTCTCCCATCTTGCTTTCTCCTACTCTGCGTATCCATTTATATATCACCCTCTCCAGAACTTTCATGCAATGTGACAGGAGTTTGATACTGTATTGCCCACAGTTATGGATGTTCCCTTTGTTCTTGTACACTGGCATGAGTATGCTTATTCTCCAGTCATCTGGGATACGTCTTTCTCTCCACAATGCTATGAGTACCCTCAGGAGCCATTTCTCCCCTGTCTCACCCAGTATCTATATCATATCTACTGTGACCTTATCTGAGCCTCCTACATTTCCTGACTTAATTTTCCTAAGTGTTATTCTTACTTCTTCTAGGGTGGGTTCATCTACTTCTCTCATCACAGGCTGTGTCTGGGGCACTACAGCTTCTGGGTTCATCTACTTCTCTCATCATAGGCTGTGTCTGGTGCACTACAGCTTCTGATGGATTTTCTTTATTCAGAAGATGCTGGAAGTACTCCTTCCATCTGTCTTTGATGTCCAGTGGACTGGTGAACAGGTTCTTGCTGGCATCCCTTATGGAGGGTGTCTAACTATTGTCTTTATCTGTCTGTCTTTGCCTTTCAACCTAATATTGTTTCTTTGTGCCACCTACTGAGTCACTTTCCAGAAGCTGATAGAGTGCCTCTGATGCCCTGTTCTTTGCTAATGCAGCTCCTTTCTTAGCTTCTTTGTTAGCCAACCAGTATTCCTTCCTAGTCTGGTCCTTTTTTCTATCTTTCACTTTTTCCTTCATTCTTTCTTTTGATGACTTCCTGGATTTGTGCATTCTACCATCAGGTTTCTTTATGTACCTTATTTCTATACCTGGCTTGGCCACATGTCTGTTCTGTAGCTCTCACAATGATGTTTTGAGGTATTGCCATTCTTCTTCCACTCCACCTATTCCTCCTCTTCTTGGGGTGTTAGTGCTCTGATTAATTCTCTGAACTGTTGTACTTACTCTCCAGTCAACTTCCAGGTCTTCAGCCTGGTCTCTGTTGACCTTAGGGCCATCTTTGACCACTGCTTGCAGATGATTCTGTCTGCCAGTGGTTTATGCTGTGGGCTGACTGTTTTACTGGGGATGACTTTGCAATCATGGATTCTACCCCAGTGCCCTTTCCTTACTAGGAGGAAGTCCACCTGAGTTACATGTTGGCCACTCTTGTATGTGATCTTGTGACTGTCTCTCTTTCTGAACCATGTGTTGGCTACTATCAAGCTATTTGCCAGACAGAAGTCTAGAATAGCCTCTCCTTCTTTATTCCTGTTGCCCCACCCATGTGGGCCCAGGCAGTCTGTCTCGATATGTGCATTCAAGTTACCCATTATTGACATCAGTTCCTGTTATCCTGCTTTATCTAGTAGGTCCTGCAACTGCTGTCTGAATGCACTCTTTTCCTCACTATTATAACCCTGCTGTAGGGCATAGGCTGAGATCATGAATACTGCCCTATCATTGCACTGGAGTCTGACTGCCATGAGTCTGTAATGAATTGTGATGACAAACCTCTGTCTCACCACAATTCCCACACCACTTCTAGACTGTCCCCCTCCTCAGTAGTAGACTCTGGATCCCAAGCCAAGTGTCTTTGCTACTTTGTCCTTCCATTTTATCTCTTGGATACATAGGATGTCCAGCCACCTCTGTACCATCATGTCCTCCACTTTCAAGCTCCTTCTTGTCAATGAACCTACACTGAGTGTAGCAATTCTTAGTTCATGTTTGGTGGGTTGATTGTTTTTTATGTCCAGCTTTCACTCAATAGAGCTATCCCAAGGCTGGGCAACTGGACACTGGCCAGCTTATTGTCCAAGGGCTGCTGGGCTGTATGGCGGGCAAGCACTGACCAATAGGGATACATACACTCCTTCCACAGTTACATGGTTCCCTGGTGTAGGTCAGAATAGGCTGAGTCCTCAACCCACTTATCACCGGTAAATACCCATGCCCATTTGACATTGCCGAATCACTACAGCCATATTTTACACAGTCAAGGGACTAGCCCTGCCACTGCATGCAGTCTGTAATTTGTGTTCTCTTATCTTGAGAATACTGTGAACCACAGTGGTTGGTCTATACAAGTCTAGGGCACCATGTAGAGTCTTGTGCTGCTGCCCACAGCTCCATTCATTGGTGAGTTTGAGATGGAAGAAGCATGTTTTTTCAAAAGTGGGAAGAACTCCACAGATGCACAAGGAGAGCATGCAAACTCCAAATAGGCATAGGCCAGCAGTCAGGATTGAACCTTGTACCTTGTGCATTGGAGGCAGAGACGTTAACCATTATGGCAATGATCTCCATAATCAAGATCAAAATCTAACAGCTGAGTCAGAGAATGGCTGATGGAACAAAGCACCAGATAGCAATTAGAGCAGGAGTTTGACTGAAGCAAACCTCATAAGCAGTAAAATGGGTGTCTCAGATGATCACCTCTGTTTGCTGATGGCACCAATACTGGTGCAGTTGTAATGGTTGGATGGTCAAGTCTGCAGTGAGACCATAAATAGCTTGTGCCATGGTTGGACAGGTTACAGCTGTATTTGATGTAAAATAAGTGCAGGATTCCACAATATGTTAGGAAGAAGAATACAGGAAAGGTATGAACACTTGGAATGCCAGAGTAATAATGGAAAGAGGAGGTTAAAGGATCTAGGAATACAATCACTCATAGCAGGGACACAAGGATGGGGCTGATCACACTACAGCCCAGGTACAATCATGCTATTTATGCTACTTTTTTAAATTTGACTGGTAGTTAGCAGCTTGTCACTTGAACAATAGAAAGAAACTATATATATAAAATATTTTTTAAGTGGTAGTTGTCTTACACCCCTCTACTATTTTCATACTGCCAACAACAATGGCCAGTACCCCTCAAGCTGACAAGCAGAAGCAGTGTGACTACAAAACTGTAGTCATACATCATCTGCCAAATGAGAGATGTCAGCATCATGTCAATGCAAGCAGCTTTTTATATTTGAATACAAGTGTGGTAAGCATGAGTGCCTGTTAATAACAGATACATATATGATTACTTACCATCAAACATTGTATAGATTAAAACAAGTGGCTACTACACCTAGTTTAAGAGTATAGACTTTTTGATGTCTGGAAAGCACCTGCACTGCTTTGCTTGGATAAAAAAAATTGGCATCTCTGAAAATCATAAATTTTTTTCCTCATAAAAAAAAAATTTCCCTTGAATTCAACCTAGAGAGTGGTACACACACATGAAAATTAAGAATTACTACCTCTGTTTCCCTTTTCAGCCTATTTCAGAAGTTTCCCCACACAATATTTTGGCCTTCTATAAAATCTCATTGTATTTCTGTAGTATGTCTTAGCTAACAACCCATTTTCAGTAACTTGCCCAAACCAAAGACTGCCTATATAACTGATGCTAAGACATTTGTATTCTTGAGGAAACAAAATAATTATGTAATTATTCAAGCTAAAATAATTCAGCTACACATTCAATCAAAGTAAATCAAGGTACATACTGGAAAAGTCAGTCTTTCTGAAGCTCTCTTCATTCAAAAAAGTTTAGCTTCACGCCAGAAAGTGTAACCTGAAACTATAAATCTGAACTTGAAAAAAACTATCTTACAACAAAGCAACTGCTTCAATATATACTATAAAAGTTGTTTAAATTATATTTAGAAGATATCCAAGAAAGAAAGTCAAAGGGAGCCAGAAAAAATGTAAACTAACATTCTTGCCTGAGACAACCAAAAATCATCAAACTTTGAAGAATCCCATTGTAAATGAATGAAAAGAGAGGATTACTGGATATATTTTATCTTTATTAATTAATCTTATGGAAACCAAGATTGCACTGTGAAATAAAGCATTGATTAGAAAACAAAATCAAGGTAGCATGTCCAATCTCATCAGAACATTTTGGAGTAAAGCAATGTAGAAAAACTAAAAATCATCTTAAGTTATAAACTGATGAAAAACACATTTAGTTTTTTTTTTTTTTTTTTTTGGTACTGCTGTCCTTTAACAAAGGGAAATGCTATTACCACAGCCTATAGAACTAGAACTTATCTCACAAGAGACCAAGGGAGATGATGAAGAGGTGTGGATGGGATATGGCACTGATGCACAAGTTCATGTCAAAGAGATGGATAGGGGTTATCCTAATTAGGAAGTACAGAGGGAGTCACAGTCAGCAAATTGAACAGACTAACTTCTTGGATTTCCAAAAGTATTTCTTCCCAGAGAGGGTTGTGAATCCATGGAATGGACTACCAAAATCCACAGAGGCTTTCAACATGGCAAGGGATAGGTGCAGGAAGGACAAGTAGAGCTAGAATGTTAAATGCGCTTAAGGGTCAGACACAACAAGTTTAGTGTCTCCCTCTGCCATCAAACAATGTAATGTAATACAATAAAAAGAAGAAACTAAAGGTCTGATCTAGTCAAAAGGGTAAGATTAGAATAAAATTAAGATCTGTTTGATTGATGCAGATGTTCTTATAGCAACAAATGGAGACCCAGAGGCCTAACTTGTAAGTTGCACACCTGACTAACAAATTATAATCCAGATAATACCTACAGTATGTGCAGCTTTACTTAATTTATTAAATTACTACTATAGATCATAGAAAATAAATCCAGTAGTCTGGACAGTATGATCTACAGCCATACCCCTCAACTGTCCAGATTTTCACAAAATGTCCAGATTTTTGCTTTACATTTTGGTCTGTTCCTCATAAAAATCTGTGATTTTCTGGAAAATAGTTGAGGTCTGAAGTCACTAAATAATGATAGACATTTAATGATAGACATTTAAGTTTCAGACTTCATATCCTTCAGAAAATGCATACAAATGCAAAATCTATTATTCTAGCAACTTTCTAAGTTTGTAAGAGCGATATTTAAAAACTGTTCCTACTTTTGGGCTTTTGTTCCTCCATTGCTTTTGCCCAGATATTTCATGCTAAGTGGTTGAGAGGTATGTATACAGCACTGGTCAAACACAGGGCCCCCCCACCTCTGTAGTTAGACAGTTAAAACATCACTGAGAACTGTTATTTCTGCACGTCCAATTAACATACAAATATGGATATTTGGTAGCCCAGAGCATATCACTCTAGACTAATATGATGTTAACAGGACTGAAAAGTTCTGTAGCACATCATTGTGCTAATTAACTGCAATACAAAGCATAGCAGGCAGTAATCAAGGCAGATGACTGTATGGGCTTATGGGAATGGTGGAGATATGATGATAAATAGTAAGCAGCTGTTTCCAGTTAAACAAGGACATGTGGTTGGATTCCTTTCACCTTCATTTGCCTACTGTTTGGCTCTGAGTAAGTAATATGACCAGGCAGTGCTCCTGGGTCATCCCTGAAAAGGGACACTTATATCCAATGGGCTTACCTGATTAACATGCATTGAATAAAACATGCAGCACATTTTGTTTATACAGTGTACTTCTAATGAGTGCAAAAGTAATACACTGGAATACATTTTTATAGTCACAGGGCATGTGTTCTTTAGAGCCTGTATTATTTAGTCGTTTTTAGTAGCTTATATACGATTTTAAAGTCTGCATTTGTTTAGAATCATACGATAAACCCATTATATAATTTTAGTGGCTACAGTTATGCAGATCCTCAGTAAAGTTCTCTAGTTAGCTTGAAGTTGTTGTCCACACTGATATTAGTCACCATCTATAAGATCTTAGGTGCTTGTGAGGTGAATTGTAAAATTACATGGCACCACTCCATCAACTTTATCAAGTAAGTAGCATCTCAGTCCATTATATGCATCCTTTCCAAGTCATTTTGGCAGATCTGCTTTGCTGTGTATGTGTGTGTTGGGGGGTTATTACTGCCTGAAACAATTCTGAATGCAGTTGACTATACCCCTTTAGCATTTCAATCAAGACTCTCAGCTCATTGCAGCATTACAGTAGGGATGCCAACAGAAAAAACATTTTAAAATCACTGGTGGTGATGTACATTTTACTGGCCAGTTCTACTGTCGTCCATTATAGAGCAAGGCAAATATGTGGTGTTTTCCCACAGATCATATAAACTTGCAGTGGAATTTGATTTTCTGCATAATTAGTGGACTGTCCACAGAACAGTTTCTTTAGCTAGACAGTTTGAGTTTTCTCTATAATGCTTAAAGCTATCTGTATCAGAAGCTTTTTTTTTTTTTTTCAGTTTTTTGGATACCCACTTCCACATTGACTATCAAACTTCCCCCTCTCATCTGCTCATCTGACCCATTCATTCTTCCAATGGGCAACAGCCTGACAGCACATTTGTTCACTTAGGAGGCAAAAGTTGGGTGCTGAGAGTAGAAGTATCATATACTGTAGGAAATGGAGATTTCTTTTTGTTATGTTGTAAACTCCTAGCCATGGCTGTGATGTACACCTATGCCTTCCTTTATGGGAACACATGCATGCTTCCAAATGCAAATCTTTGTAGGAGTCTCCTCACTCGTACAGTAAAGCACATCAAAGTCCTCACTATGGAATGTATACAGCCTCTCCTACTGAAGTGGGTGAGCCACCGAGTGTCCCTCCTCCTCCTCCTTATGTCAACTCTTCCGGTACCCCAGCCACCAGCTGAACCTAGGACATCTGGAGCACAAGTGAAGGCTATATCCCTTCTTTAGTAATGATGCTGGCTTCATATGTGGAGTTATATTTATTCAGTAATGAAGCCATCTATTTACATGTCTGCACCTTGAAAAAAATAGTTTCCTTCAACCTTAAGTGTTAGCAGAAGCAGCATGCTATTTCAGTATTACACTGATCACAATGCAGCATACTCAACATAGAAACTTGTGTACATTTTTCAAGGATTAAAATTGAAATGAGTAGGACACTGAAATGCTATCTGGAAATGTGTAACTGATGGATAACGAGTCAAAGGAAATGTAATGGAATTTCACTCAGCTTCTGCCTTACTAAACGAGTCTGATGATGGAGTTTAACAAAAAAAAAAACAAGCATCCAGTTATATTAGCTGCCTTTGGCATAAAAAAAAAACATCCAGTTATATTAGCTGCCTTTGGCATTTGGATCCTGTCTCCAACCAGGGTCTTGCAAACCAGGCACCATTTCTCAAGAGAAGCCTACGTTAAAGTCTACCCTAATCAATTAGCATTCCTGTCTTAATGGTCTCTTGAGTTGCAGACAGGCAAACCAATAATTTTACATTAAGAGCCAGGCTTGGGGAGCTGGTTTAATTGTCTGAATCAACTATGTTGCTGTTCTGGCTCCTGAAGGACCCTAACCAATATATCAGTTTAAAATAACTGACAATGCTTCAACTACTAGACTAAAAAACAATGATTGCTTCTGTTATACATAGCTTGACTTAACTTTTATTGTATTAAGTATACAGTTAGTGGTCAGCCAAACAGAACCACATGTTATACTCAAAAAGGACAGAAGCTTGGATCTGGTTTACAAAATTCTGCTCTTTAGCTCCTTGAAGAGTTCTCCACTGCCAAATCCATGTGTTCCCCTTTTTTATCAATTAAAATGGTAGCCCAGTCTGATTGCATGAATATGCATACCTATGCAACATAGGGGGAATGCTTTATTAGCCACGAAGTTACAGTATCATTTAGAGGTTATTTCAACACACAGCTTACATCTTCAGGTGAGTTTTTCTCTTGTAGACTGCTCTATTTCTACACTTCTAATGTTGTTCAAAACAAAAAGGTGAGAATCACTCTGATTGTTTGTATGGAACTCTGAAGGTAAGGTCTTCAACATTATGATTCTAAATTATGTTGGCATTTATGGCTTGTATATGAAAGCACTGATTTAATTTTCTGTCCTTATCTGTACCTCTTTCTACTCACAGAATTAAAAAAGACTGTTCAGTATAAGGACCCCTGCTGTAGGAATTCATAATATGAATAGGGTGACAGATATAGGAAGATGTCAGTCCCCCAGTTGAGTTATTTCCTTATTGATTTTTTTGCTTACATGCCTGCCAACCATTAAGCCTATTTGTTCCTCTTCTGGAACTAAGGAAAGAGTGCCGGGGGGGCTTCATTCAGCAATCCCCAAGGGTGTTTTATGCTGTTGTTGGCATCCCAGCAATGACAGCATTTGGAGAAACTAACCCCTGACCCCATGGCAGGAGTATGTGCAAACACAGAGTGATGTCCTACAATGCCCTCAATCCCCTCCTCTTGTGAGTGCATGCTTTTACACTCATGTGAAGGCAACCACCCATGACCGGCTGGCTTAGCCTAATGCAAAACCCCAGATCTCACCTCTGCATCACCTCTTCCAACTGGCAGTGTGTGCAATCAGGTCTACTACTCACTGTGCCCAGGATGGGGCTCACCACCCTTCCCTGCCAGTGTGGTCAAGTGCTCCAGCCAAATTTCAATTTAGCAAAGCTTGTTATTGCTTTTCTTAAAATAAACAATCATAAATAAATATGCATTACTGTCCTTTATACTCCTCCTGGTGACACTACAGCTATGCTGGAAGATATCCTACATTGGATATCCTTAACATTTCCACAAGAAAACATATTACTAGGTGATATGAATGTCAATTGGTTGGATATATATTTAACTACCCTACATCTAGCCTAAACGTATATGGTTTCACACAACTAATTAATACCACCACACATTATAGCAAGACATCAAATTCTGTATTAGACTGGATCCTAGTATCCAACCTTTGCAAGTACTTCACCACAGGTACAATATCAGACTCTCTCACTGATCATCTCCCAGTCTACATGACTAGACGTCTCACACATCCAGTTAAACAGCATATTTATAAAACAACACATGACCTTTCCAAGTTTAGTTCAGAAATGTTCATTAATACGCTATCATCTATTAACTGGAACTTCCTAAAAATCCTTCCCTTAGACGATGCTGTAATTGAATTCAATACAACTTTTCTAAATATCCTGAACAGCCTTGCACCTACTAGAAGGAATAGACTGAAAACAATAATGCAATTTGGCTATCCAAAAAGAGTAAAATGCTAATGCAGGCTAGAGAAAAAAGCATGGAAAATATGGTAAAAATAGAAAACAACTCAATATCTTGAAAATTTCAGAATGCTTCACAATCATACTAAAAAGCAAATAACTTCAGACAAAAAAATACTATAATAACTTTCAAAATAATACTAAACAGAACCCTAAAAATTTTGGACATCCATTAAAGAAATCTTACATCCTGGCCAAAATTTCAACCCAAACCCCTCTCCCAATAACTCACCACTGAAACTGCAAAACAATTCAACTCTTATTTTACAGATGGTATAGTATTCTCTAGCCAAGGATTCCTCTACATCAAATCCCAACCCTACCCAACAGCCACATATCACCACATCCACTTTCACCTTCAAACCTGTACCCATATCCTATATACAACTACTATTAAACAAACTTAAATTGTGCTCTTCTTCAGCTGATGACCTTCCAAGTGAGTACCTAAAAATAGCAGCGAATAACATTGCCTATCCTGTCTCAATCCTTATAAATAGGTCAGTCTTGGAATCCCACATTCCCTCTCTCTGGAAAAAGTCACATATTATCCCTCTGCACAAAGGAGGAAATTGAACAGACTAGACCAATAGCAATCTAATCTCTTCTCACCAAAATACTTGGAAAATGTATTCAAAGACAATTGCTAGACTATCTTCTGCTGGAAGAACTCATATTGCCTACACAACATGGCTTCTGTTCTTTTCATAGTACTTGCACTGCTCTTTTAACCTATATAGATACTGTCAATAAAGCTAGAGATAATGGCAAACTAGTCTCTTCCTTATTTCTAGACTTTTTTAAAGCCTTTGACACAGTTTGTCACAGCAAACGTATTCGTCAAATTTCTTTACTAGGTCTCATTCAGTCCACTCTTCTGTGGTTCAAGAGCTACCTGTCCAAAAGGTATCAATCAGTAAAATGGTACTTTACACTCTCTCCTTACTTCCCAGTCACCACTGGTGTACCAAAAGGCTCTGTCCTTGGTCCTCTCCTCTTTAACATTTCCACCAACACACACTATACTTCCAAAGAACAGGCCACCCTAATACAATACACAAATGATTCCACTCTCATTAGCACATCTGACAAAGTGGTACATCTCCAAAAAATTACTCAGGAAGCTTTAGCACCAACTGAAACATGGCTTCGTAACTCCCATGATGCTCAATCCACAATGACCAAATTACTACTTTTTTCCCCTAAATCCCTCTCTCATGAAGAAACTAAATTTAAAGTCCTCTTTCTTGATAATACAACCACTGAAGTCACCACTCATAGCAAACTATTAGGCATGATAGCGGATGATAATCTTGCATTCCACCTGCAATATATACAAAATTGCATAAGAAAAACTCAACAAAAACTAAGGATGCTTTAAAGAGCCAAAAACTTTTTCACCAATGCAACTAAAACTACACTTGCCACTACTTATCTCCTCCTGACTCCTCTGTATAGTGTTCTTATCCATACTTACCTCCAGGCTTCACAAAAACAGAAACTTGAGCAATGCTACACAAAGTTGCTAAATCTGCAGCACATACCCCTTTCAGAACCCACCACTGTATAGCACTGAAAAGCCTAAATTGGTTAGAACTGCCACATCAACTACCATATGCACAACCTCTTGCCAACTATAAAATTATCCATCATCCATCTGCCTATCCAATACTAAAAATCATTCAACACAACTATGTTCCCTGTCAGTCACTTTGATACAGTGATCAAAAACTCCTGTCCATAAACCTTGCTCAAAATCAAGATAACGTATAACCCTAAATGTGAACTAGTACCTTTTTATTTCTTATATTCCTTAAACCTCCTTACTGTCCCTTCTTCACTTACTTCCTTACTGTTATCTAATTCTCCTATTTGACTTTCTCTCTAAATATACCATAAGCCTGCTTTAACTTCACTTTGTATTGCAATTGCTATTTTTATTACACTAACTTACCTTAAATTTTTCTACAAACTGTCTAAAATTTCTCTAAATATTAAATGATTGTCATATACCTTGTACCGATTCTTAATCAATGTTTTTATATTGTGTCTAATTTTTTGTAATTGAATATGTTTTTGTTTTATTTTTGAAAAATGTAAAATTATTGTTCTTAAAATGTGTTGTAATAATTTGGAGCTTTCCTCCCCGGGCCTCTGCCAAAAATAGGCTTCTACCCAGCTGGACTTTTCTGTTAATCAAATGTCAATAAATAAATAAATAACCGTCTATTTCTGTTATGTATATTAGCTTTAGCTGTGCAGTTCTAAATTTTCCCTTCAAATCAGGTAATCTCATATCACCTTGTTCTATTGGGAGGATCAACTTATCCCACTTAACTCTTGCTCTGTTTCCCTCCCAGAGCATTCTTTCAACTATTAATCAATTATTGTGCACAACTTTTCATCTGGTTGATAAAAATATGCTTGGCCTGTGTATAAAACTAAAAGATGGAAATATTTCACTGCTTGTATCACGTAACCCATATCCATAAAAAGAGCTCCAGTTTCTCAGATTTTGTATTATCTTTTATTTTCTTCCCACATACCCTTTGTTGCCATAACAGAAGTCTTTTTAATCCATACTCCTAAATACTTCATCTTACCACGTCCGCATAAAGATAGGCATTGCTGAACCAAGTCATGGGTAGGTACATAATTTACAGCTATAGCCTTTGGTGTTTTTAAAATACTAATAAGCATTTTTTTCAGATCTTTATCACTTTCTTCCCTAACTTCCACAGGAATGTCATTTGCCCCTGGAGACTTCCCCTTCCGATTGATCAGACATCACCATTTTATCCCAACTTCGCCTTTCTTAACTCTTAACTTTTGAGCCTCATCTTCTTCTAATCTTGACATATATGACATTTTCCATAAATATTTGCATTTGCAGCCTTTCTTGGTTTCCACATTCATTTTCTTTATACAAATGTTCATAAAATTTCCAAAATACCTTTAAAACCTCTATAGAATTTCTGGTTATTTTTCTCGTCAAGAGTTCCCTAAGTTTGATGACAATCCTTTCTACTTTCTGTTGTCTAAGCCAGTGTGTTACATGTTTTTGCACTCTGGAGTTATCAAAAACTAACAGCAATCTTTCTAAACTCATGCATATTACCCAAATATTCACTTATTTTCTCTTTAGCACTCTGCAGTTTTTCCTCTTCTTGTTCTATGAGATTTCTTTTATTCAATAAAATTAGCCTTTGTCAGTCCTGCTAGTTAATTCCTATTACTTCTTAACCATTTAGTCATTTTTTTTAATTCTGCTCTGTTTTTAAATTCAATTTTCATTTTGCCAGAAGCTATTCCTTCTTCAGAAAGTTCTTGCTTCCATAACAACTCTCAATTTTCACTACACATCCCTTAAATTACTCATTCCCAAAGCAGTGCATGGTGGTGCCATTCAGTCACTTATTTCATTCTAACATGAGCAACCAAGTGGTTTCTACTTTTACCACATTGAGTACACATGGGGAAACCTCCTACAGTCCCCCTTCCCCATTCCCTCCTCTGTGTGTACCACTTATTGCATGCTTCTCAACATCAAATTCCTGTTAATTTCAGTGCTTAGTATCTAGGCAGACATACAAACTGAATGTAGTAACCCTCACCCCAAAAATACAAAGCATGATGGAAGCATATGGATACTTCCATTATTTACAGGATATGTGATGGCAAATTACCAAACACTGTTTTTTTTAAAGTATAAATAGACATTGCCAGCCTTGTTGAATTTTAAAGGCCTAATTCATTATGTGAGCTCAGAAAACATGACACTGATTACCTTGATATACTCTTATGTTACCCCTCCCTCCAAAAAAATTGGAACATATACAAATATGAAATTTGATGGCAGAAAACTATTGCACCCACCACACCTACATATTGTCCCATATGCTATGTGAAATACAAATGTTAGTCAAATGCAGATTACATTTTATCACCTTCTATAATTATTATAAAATGGCATCACTATGCTTAAATTCCTTCACTACTTTGATTACAATACTTCTTTATTAAGAACACTTTAGCAGTTTATAACCCTTTTTTGTGAAACAATACTTCCTTATGTAAAAGAGCTATGGAAACATAGATCCTGAATTATCTGTGCATTAGTATGTGTTTGTGTTTACAGGACCATGGCCCAGTTCTTGCTAAGTGTCTTGTTATACCAGTTTATTCTTTCTTCCTAAAGCAGCAGTGAGAATATAATCCAGGAACACAAACTTATATAACATAAGGCAAAAGCAAATTCAAAACACCCTTGCACTACAAACCTGGAATTATTTTCCTATTATATTCAAAGCAATAAAAGAAACTTACTCTTATAGGTTCATAGGTTCATACTAGGCTATCTGCCCGAGGGCATTACCCCTTTAGTATGGGGAACTATACCCATTATTTTGCTGTGCCTCTGTTGAGCAGTGACACTGAGGTAATCATCTCCCATCCATTGGTCAAGATTTATCTTGAACAAGGCCAGTGCTCTGCCTCACATAATTTTATTCCACAGCATAGGAGTCTTTGGGTGATGAATCTATCCCTCCAGCAGGTTTAAGTCTCCGCCTTGTGACTCTGACAGATCTAGATTTTTGAGGTGAAGCATATTCATCAAATCTGGGTTTGACATGGCTTTGTATGTTAGGCAAAGGTCACCTCTGAGACTGAATAGAGCTGGAGTTCTTTCAGTCGGGCAGCATAGGACAGATGTTTGAGACCCTTTATCCTTTTGGTGAGGAACTTTGTGGCCTCTCCAGCTGCTGCAAGTGTCGGGTCAGATACATCAATCATTGGTCTGATGAGTGATGAGTATAGGGAGACTATGACCTCCCTTGATCTAGATGAGAATCCTTTCATGATAAAGGTGGCAATGTGAAGGTCTTCCTAACTACTTTTTTAGCATGGGTGTCGTAATGACAGACTACTATCAACCTGGGTCCCCAGGTCCCTGATAACTTCTCCTGTGCTCAGTGGATTGCCACCTATTTGGTAGCTAGGTAACCTTGTTTTATGACTATGCATTTTTGGCATTTAACTTTAGGCCATGGCTCTGGCACCAGTTATCCGTTTCTGTGAGACCCTTCTGAAGGATATCTGTGTCAGATGTGTTTTCTACTATGGCACCCAGTTTGCAGTCATCTGCAAACTTTGTCAGCCATAACCCTCCTGTGTTTGCTTGTACGTAGATGCCAAACAAGGGGGCCCAGGAGCCAGGACTGAGCTGTGTGGTACACCTTGTGACAGGCTTTGAGTCTGACATGGCGCCAGCAACTCTGACCCTGTGGGTTCTGTCACTCAGCCAGTTTGCAACCCATCTTGTGATGTATGGGTTAACATTTAAGCTGATGAGTTTTTCAATGATACGCCAGATCGAGGTATGCTGTATGGACTGCTTTTCCCTCATCAATGGCTTTGGTGACTGTTTGAAAAAGTCAACCAAGTTTAGAAGGCATGATCTGCCTTTGACAAAGCCAAACTGGGATGGATCCAAAGTCTGCAAATTCCCTATGTCTTTATTTATGAGGTCCATTATGATCCTCTCCATGGCTTTGCAGATATGGGACCACAGTTGCAGCCGCGCCCCCTGAGGTGCGTATCCAGAGGTAAGACTATGATTAAACAGCTGTCCTAGCTGTGGGTTTAAACACCATCAGGTCCCATGGATGCTGTGTTTTTGCTGGAGAGAGCAGTTCTTGGAGATGTTTGGGGGCTGCAATCACTTGGTATAGATATCTCTCTTTTGCACTGAACCTGTCAGCCAGTATGTTGGCAATGTCTGTAGGATCAGTAATCTTCACATCATTTTGAACTAGTTCTGAGGTTGTAGAGTTTGTTTATGGCTGGGGTCCACCAGACTGGATGCTTGCCTTTGGTACAAAGAGTCTTTGTTTTGCTTGGGATTGCCTTATCCATGCAGTCCTGCAGGTGTTTCAAAACAGTATCTGTAATTACCTCTCATCCTAGGCAGTACAGAAATGTAATTGTGCACATAACATGCTAGCCAAAAGACACCTAAACTCTGAAATGTTTTTAGATGTTGACTGCAGTCGTATACAAATTTAATAAAGTATATTTTAATTGCACAAACAAAATTATGATTTATAAGGCCACATCTTGTTCATCTTTAGAAGATTCAGAAACCAAAATGCTACAAACCAAGTGAAGCAAAGACAATTAAACTTGACAACGGTACAAGACTTATCTAATAAGGACCATAGTGAACAAGAGTGGATTGCTTAGCTATTACAATGATTTATATTGTACTAGAAAAGCAATAATCAGGACATAAAGCAACCAGAGCATCAAACTTCTTTACAATTACTGTAACAACTAAGAATGTATATTGTACAGATCATGTCAAAAGCAAGTGTTTATTAACATGGTTGCAATATTATACAAATTGTTGTCTTATAAGACTTCTGTATTAAATGAAATTAACATTACAGGGCGATTCCCGATTCAAACAAATAAAAGCAGAATGTAGCTTTTAACAGAATTAACTTAAAGAGGCTAACGAGGCAGGAAGGGGGTGGGGAGAAGAAAACACTTACACACAGACACACACACTCTTTCAACACTAGAAAAAAATTCAGGTTTGCAAAGGAACTTCCCACCTTACTGTCAAGAGTAGATTACGGCTGCAAGGAAACTAGGAAAGACAAGTTTACTAGCACAAGTCCATCTTACGTTTCAATAACAAGTTAGACACTAAAATCTCAAACAAACTGAAAATGTAACAAACCAAACCTTCACTTATAAATCACGAAATCCAGTTTCCCCAAGAACAGGCCTCCTTGGTAATTAAAATATCACTGAAATTTTATCTCCAAAATACCGTCCAGTCAACTCTTTCCCACCCAAGTCATTTTGGACCAATTCAGAACCCAGAATTAAGCCTTTATGACATATATACCTACCTCAACTATTTTAAACATTTCAAAATCATTAAACCTTACTCACTTCACATCTTCTGATACCTGCTCTGTTCCCGCCGCAAATGGTTTCAAATTCCGCCATAATTAACATAATGATAGAAGTAAACCCTTACAAAATAAACTCAGAATAATGGGAATGGAGCAGAGGACAAAGACTTTAACTCACTTATTTATTTAACCAGCTTATTGGCCAGCTCCTTGTTGCCCCTCGCTTCTTTATCTCCCAGACTGGCACCTCAAGAAAACACTCCGTGTGCTGCTGCTACTTAATTACATCCAGCGGCTTCAGCACTAGTTCAATCCTAAACAGACTAGGGTTTCGCAAATGAAGGCCTCTGACATTTGAACAAACTAAACTCTGCAAAAGTTCTTCCAAAGGAGAAGCAAGTGACAGACAGACTTGCTAGACACCGTTTATTTTCTCGGGGCTTTCCAAATGATGGGCCAGTTTACCAACTTAACTATCATAATTTAAAGTATCTGTGTTAAATAAATGCCACACACAAAATAATTAGTACAATAACACAGCAGTCCATGCTGTTTCTTTCCACAGAGTCAAACCTACAACTGCACAAAACAAGTCAACAATGAAGAAAGACATTTTTACTAACTAAAGTTGATTTCTACCCAAGAAGCTCAAAAAAACAAACCCCATAGTAACTCCCCTTACCTGACAAGCAGCATATCATGCTAGTAGTTTGCTTCCCAGAATAGGCTGTTACATTTAACTATTGCTGTGACTAGGCAAATAATTATTTTCTTGATTCCACAACAAAGTGAAATAATCCATCCATCCAAATCCATTGAGCTTGCAACAAGTGCAACCACGAGGATGTAACATACAGTCAGGTTAAATAAAAAGAAAGTACACACCGCCTTCAGCCTACAGCTGAATTCAGACAGGCTGGCATCTGACTCATGAAGCTGACGTCATTACGCATGACCCTGCACATGATGACATCAGCATCAACTTTTGCCAAAGAAAAAAAAATACAAAAAACCCTGGGAAATTTGGAAATTGAAGAGGCCACTCAGGAATTCGCAGCACCCCATTATTTTGCCCTCAAACCCAGTAAAAATTGAGGAATTTGGTACAGTTGAGAGGTATGAGTATTACTAATTTTTCCTTTGTCCCCATTATTCTGCTGAATGTCCATCCTGAAATCCTTTCTACCTCAAATTCACATGCTCACTTCTTTCCAAATGTCATCTGAAGCATTCCTATTTGTACTCTACATTTCTTAATATAATTAAATGGGGCAGCCATGGTGGTGCAGCGGTTAGCGTTGCTGCCTCACGGCAAGAGGTTCTCTGGTTTGATCCTTGGCTGGGGTGCCTTCTGTGCGGTGTCTGCATGTCCTCCCTGTGGTTTTGTGGGTTTCCTCCGGGTGCTCTGGTTTCCTCCCACATCCCAAAGACATGCTGTAGGTGGATTGGACACTCTAAATTGGCCCTAGGTATGATTGTGTGCATATGTGTGCCTTCTGTGGAAGGTTGGGCATCGGGCTGGCAACTCGACACTGTAAAACTTCACTGCCAATCATGAGTGGACAAGTGATCCGCTGTGGCGACCCCTAACCGGGAAAAGCTAAAAGAAGAAGAAGATTTCTTAATATAATTAAATATGCTTTCCTTTTTGTCTATACCTGCAAGGCCATTTACATTCCAAGGTAATATGGATAAAGTAGCCATTATGAATATATATATTGTTACCACTTATTATACATACTACTTTTTTTGAATGTGTATTCCCATCTTTTGTCTTACAAGCACACACTTTTTGGTAGTCTGATGTTTTATAGTTGTTTCATCTCATCTCCATTTAAACACAAGTCACATCTTTCAAGAATTTTTGCTTCAATGAAAACCCTCAAACAAAATACATTTTCAAAACACCTTGTCCCATATTAACTTTGAACAAACACAGAAAACTATGTACATTTTAAAAAAATGAAGCTTAACCCTCCAAACTGCAGCAATTGTCCCAAATGGACAGCTACACCAGCAGGTATAACAATCTAAAATTAGAGTTACCCATGCTAAAGTGCATGTTATAGCTTATGTTCCCACTTACACTGATTGCAGTCTGTTCTTTTCTCTATCCCAGATGTGAAAAATAGACTGTACACTTTCAGAAAACATTAATTTTTAGCCTCAAGAAAAAGTGTACTGGATACCTTTAAATAAATGTAAATTATGCAGTATTCTATTAAATGGATGAACGTTTTAAGGCTGTTGGGAAGGCTACTATCTCTTTTTCACTTCTCATAATTTCAAATTTATTATTCACTGAACTGCTTGTCATTGTACTTCAAATTTTGCATTTTCCCCTTCAAAGATGTCTCAGCAGTCTCAAGATTAATTTATTGCACCTGCAGATAGCTGGTCTATATGTAATAGTAGTCAGCAATGATTAAAAAAGAGCCAACATCTTGAGATGCATTAAGGAATCTTTGTAAATTTCACTCAGAACAGAATGTATATAATTCTCCTAGCTAACTATCTTCAGCTGCAGACTTCTTATCTCACAGTGTGAAGATTTGCTAATGGAAAAAAAAAGACAATCTAATATCTTTTCAGATGTGAGATGCTTAGTGTTTTTAATGGCTTTTAGCATTTTGACTTCTTTTTCAATCCTATTTGCTTACGAAAAAGTTGTTTATAGCTTGAGACAAAGATAGCTTGCCTCCATGTAAAAGTATTCAGCAACAAGAAAAAAAAAGATAACTTGTAGATGCATAAAGGTATCTTTATATATTTCACTCAGAACAGAATGTACAGAATTTCTTTAGCTAACTATTCATTTACAGAGTTCTTGGCTCACACTAAGAACATTTGGTAATGGAAATAAAACAAGCAAACATTTTCCAAATGTAAGAAGCTTGGTGTTTTTCATGGCTTTCATCATTTTGTCTTATTTTCACGTCTGCTTGGTTACAAAAAAAACTTGTTTTAAAGCTTAAGCCAATGACATTAATCTAGACAGCTACCCTTGTAAAAACAAGAGAAATTATCATCTTAGTTCTACATGTACTATAATCAGTGCACTTTTACACCCAACCCAACCCAATCTTGCAGCCAAAGAACACAGCATTATATTAACTTAACCTTGCTTCTTTTCACCTTTTCTTCTCATGTTCTCTTTAATATTATCACCAATAATCTTTATACAGCTTGCAATACATCTTCCCTCATCCAATATGCAGATGATTCTACTCTCATTACTACCTAACCATATTCCAAGATCTCACACAACAGGTCTTCCTAGATGCTGAACATTGGCTATCTAGCAATCTCCTCATCCTTAACCCAAAAAAGACCAAACTCCTACTATTCCTCCCTCAATCATTATCCCACAACAAATCTTCCTTTGCCATTACATCCTCAAATAACACTACTATTCAACCAGAATCCCACACTAAACTCCTAGGGGTCATCATCGATGAAGAACTCAAATTTAACTTACACATTCTACAATATATAAAAAAAGACAAACCAAAAGCTTGGTTTATTATATCGCCATAAGAAATTCTTAAAAACTAATTCCAAACTCACTCTTGCTCAAGCCCTTCTCCTTCCCTCCCTTCTTTATGCTGCTCCCATGCTCACCCATATTCAAACTACTATCTTAAACAAACTCCAGCAGACTTATCATAAGATAGCTCGATTTATTACTAACTCTCCCTTTAATACTCAACACTGCCTACCTCTAAACTCTCTCCAATGGCTTGAATTCCCACATCTATTGTTACTAGCCCAAATGCAAATGTTACACACTATAGTCCATAAACCTCTAGCATGTCCTTCTCTGTCTTCCTTCATTACTAAGTACTCTCCACACCATACCCTTAGGACATCAAATCAGCAACTACTACAAATATACTATCCCAAAAAAGCTGTAGGTAAACTTCTTTACAAGTACTCTATGGCCCAAGTTTGGAACAAACTTCGTAGAGAAATTTGTAGCATTGTTCACCCATCTCACTTCAAGGAGAAACTTAAACTTCATTTACTTTAACTCCAAAACATGCCCCTGTCAAACCCCAACTTAACTTAACTTAACTCCTACTCCTTCATTTCTTTCTTTCCACACCAGCTCTCTTCAGCTTAGTATTATGCCTGTTTGCACAATATTTGTCTAAACATTTCTGTTGAATATTTTTCTCTGTTGTACATATTGTATATATTTCAGCTATTTTTCTCTGTTGAACATATTGTATATATTTCAGGCATTTTACAGTACTTGAATTAGTGTGTCTCATATCTACATATGTCAGCTATTACAGATGGTAGATCTAAATATATTCTCTCCAAATTGTTTTTTATTAATTTTTTCTCTGTTGTACATATTGTACATACTTTGGTACTCTACAGTATTAGAATTAGTTTTTCCTTGACTTTAAGTCTTCTTCTTTCGGCTGCTCCCGTTAGGGGTCGCCACAGCAGATCAACTGTTTCCATTTCTTCCTGTCCTCTGCATCTTGCTCTGTCACACCAGCCACCTGCATGTCCTCTCTCACCACATCCATAAACCTTATCTTAGGCCTTCCTCTTTTCCTGTTACCTGGCAGCTTCATCCTTAGCATCTTTTTCCCAATATACTCTGCATCCCTCCTCAGCACATGTCCAAACCAACGTAATCTTGCCTCTCTGACTTTGTCTCCAAACCTTCCAACCTGGGATGACCCTCTAATATACTTATTCCTAATCCTGTCGATCCTCGTCACACCCAGTGCAAATCTTAACTTCTTGAAGTCTGCCACGTCAAGTTCTGACTCCTGCCTTTTTGTCAATGCCACTGTCTCCAACCCATACGACATAGCTGGTCTCACTACCCTCTTGTAGACCTTCCCTTTCACTCTTACTGGTACTCGTCTGTCACAAATCACTCTTGACACTCTCCTACACCCACTCCATCCTGCCTGTACTCTCTTCTTCACCTCTCTTCCACACTCATCATTACTCTGAACTGTTGATCCCAAGTACTTAAACTCATTAACCTTCGCCACCTCTACTCCCTGCATCCTCACCATTCCTCTATCCTCCCTCTCATTCACACACATATATTTTGTCTTAGTCCTGCTGACTTTCATTCCTCTTCTCTCTAGAGCATATCTCCACCTCTCAGGGTCTCCTCCACCTGTTCTCTACTCTCACTACAGATCACAATGTCATCTGCAAACATCATAGTCCATGGGGACTCCTGTCTGATCTCGTCTGTCAACCTGTCCATCACCATTGCAAATAAGAAAGGGCTCAGAGCTGATCCTTGATGTAATCCCACCTCCACCTTAAACGCATCTGTCACTCCCACCGCAGACCTCACCGCTGTCACACTACCCTCATACATATCCTGTACCACTTTTACATACTTCTCTGACACTCCCAACTTCCTCATACAATACCACAACTCCTGAATAGGCACCCTCTCATATGCTTTCTCTAAATCCACAAAGACACAATGCAACTCCTTCTGACCTACTCTGTACTTCTCCATCAACACTCTCAGAGAAAACATCGCATCTGTAGTGCTCTTTCCTGGCAAGAAACCATACTGCTGATCACTAATCATCACCTCCCTTCTTAACCTAGCTTCCACTACTCTTTCCCATAACTTCATGCTGTGACTGATCAGTTTAATCCCTCTGTAGTGACTACAGCTCTGCACATCACCCTTATTCTTAAAAATTGGTACCAAAACACTTTTTCTCCATTCCTCAGGCATCCTCTCACTTTCCAAGATTTCATTAAACAATCTAGTTAAAAACTCCACTGCCATTTCACCTAAACACCTCCATGCTTCCACAGGTATGTCATCGGGACCAACAGCCTTTCTGTTCTTCATCCTCTTCATAGCTATCCTTACTTCCTCCTTGCTAATCCACTGCACTTCATGATTCACTATCCACACATCATTCAACCTTCTCTCCCTCTCATTCTCTTCATTCATCAACCCCTCAAAGTACTCTTTCCATCTGCTCAACACACTGTCCTTGCTTGTGAGTACATTTCCCTCATTATCCTTTATCACCCTTACCTGCTGCACATCTTTACTAGCTCGGTCCCTCTGTCTAGCCAATCGGTACAGGTCCTTTTCTCCCTCCTTAGTGTCCAACATTTTATACAACTCTTCATACGCCTTATCCTTAGCCTTTGCCACCTCTCTCTTTGCCATGCACCTCATCTCCTTATACTCTTGTCTACTTTCTTCATCTTTTTGACAATCCCACTTCTTCTTCGCCAACCTCTTTCTCTGTATACTCTCCTGTACTTCTTCATTCCACCACCAGGTCTCCTTGTCCTCCTCCCTCTTTCCAGATGTCACACCAAGCACCTTTCTAGCCATCTCTCTTACTAGCTCTGCTGTAGTTACCCAGCTATTCGGTAACTCTTCATTGCCACCCAGTGCCTGTCTTAACTCTTCCATGAACATCACCTCACAATTACCCTTTTTCAATTTCCACCATTTGATCCTTGGTGCTGCCCTCACACTCATCCTCCTCTTCTTGATCACCAATGTCACCCTACAAACCACCATCGTGTGCTGCCTAACTACACTTTCCCCTGCCACCACTTTACAGTCTCCAATCTCCTTCAGATTGGCCCTTCTACATAAGATATAATCCACCTGTGTGCATCTTCCTCCACTCTTGTATGTCACCCTATGCTCCTCCCTCTTATTAAAATACGTATTCATCACAGCCATGTCCATCCTTTTCGCAAAATCCACTACCATCTGACCTTCTGCATTCCTTTGCTTAACACCATACCTACCCATCACTTCCTCATCCCCTCTGTTCCCTTCAGCAACATGCCCATTGAAATCTGCTCCAATCACCAGTCTCTCACCCTTGGGTACAGTCATCACCACTTCATCGAGCTCACTCCAAAATGTTTCTTTCTCATCCATTGCACACCCAACTTGTGGAGCATATGCACTAACAACATTCATCATTACACCATCAATTTCCAGCTTCATAAACATCACTCTATCCGACACTCTTTTCACCTCCAAAACACTCTTAGCATACTGTTCCTTCAGGATAATGCCTATGCCATTTCTCCTCCCATCCACACCATGATAAAACAATTTGAAACTGCCTCCGATACACCTAGCCTTGCTCCCCTTCCATCTGGTCTCTTGCACACACAATATACCAACCATCCTTCGGTCCATCATATCAACTAGCTCTCTCCCTATACCAGTCATACTGCCAACATTCAAAGTTCCGACCCTCACTATCACAGTCCTAGCCTTTACCTGCCTTCGGGCATGCCTTCCGCCTCTTCTCCTCCTTTGGCCAACAGTAGCCCAATTTCCGCCAGCACCCTATTGGCCAACAGTAATGGTGGCAGTCGTCGTTAACCCGGGCCTCAACCGATCTGGTATGAATTTCTGTACTGTTTTCTGCATGTATGGTTTGGCTAAATTTTATGCCGGATGCCCTTCCTGACGCAACCCTCCCCATTTATCCGGGCTTGGGTCCGGCACAAAGAAATGCACTGGCTTGTGCATCCCCAGTGGCTGGGTTTTTTCCTTGACTTTAGGTATTGATTTTTTTTTTTGTAATATTCTCCATGTGTCAGCTATTACTTATGGAACTGTAAAACTGTCCTTGCATTTATTTTTAAACTGTTTATTCTAAAATTGTATTTTTATTTCTCGGAGCTTTTCTCCTCGGGTCTCCACTGAAAATGGGCCACAAACCCAGCTGGACTAACCTGGTTAACAAATGCCAATGAATAAATGTTATACTGTAAAACCTATATTTTACAACTAAAAAGAGTATTTAATATCTTTAACACCCTCAACAGTCACAGAAAAGACCCCCCCTACACACATTTAATTAAAAGTGATGTACTTACCATAACTAGGCACCTATGTTGTCCATTTTTATTCATCCTCAATGTGTGGATTCTGATTTGACCCTCTGATCCAACTCGGCTGCATATTCCAGACTTTGGATCCAGTTCTCGAGCGCCTCCCTCTATCCATTATGCCTTATTCCATCTCCATTACCTCAAATCGAGCCTCTTGCCATATATCCCTATAGTTAAAAATAGAGACAAGTATAGATTGATAGAAAAGACAGGGATCAAACCCAGAACAGTAGGTTCCTAATACAATCCAATAGGTCTCTCCAAAAAAATGGATGGGGGATGGATGGGAGGGAAGTTGAGGAAGAGTGAAAACGTACAACACAGATGGCTAGTTATGGTACACTTTTAAATCTGATGTTGTCTTTTTCATACTTCAATGTATGGGACAGAGTCCCCAGCTACGTTGATCTTGGGTGGCCTTTATGGAAGAATATTTCAGGGTACCGCTGAACCAAAGGCAGCTCTGTTTCTAGAGATAATATCCAATCTGTAATGAGTAACAAAGGTATGAGCATTAGACCATGTAGCTGCAGCGCAAATATCAATAGATGGTCTTAACCAAAATGGAGATGCTATAGCCATGGATCTGGTTGAATGAGCCTTGGGAGATTTAGATAAGGTCATGCCTTGTTGAGATACAGTCTGTAATCCATTTGACTATAGTAATTTTTAAAGACTGGACAACCCATCCTTTTGGGAGAAAAAGAAACAGAGTGTTGATCTGATTTTTTAATTTGGTCTGTCACGTGACGATAAAAATGTAGTTGCCTGTGCACTTCAAGGAGATGCAGCATGTACTCTCCTTTATTTGAAAAATTTGGAAAGAAAACTGGTAAGTGACTGGATTGGTTAATGCTATTTTCAGAAGCCCAAGAAGAGAATCCTTTCCACTAGCATTTGTATATTTTTGGTAGATTCTTTTTGAGAAGCCAAAATAATGTCACATACAAGAGACGTCTGAGCTGTCTAAGTGGAGTAACCATGCAGGTTACTTTGAGGGCCTGTATGTTAGGATGTTGGAACCCTGATGGGTGAGAGAGATCTGGAGTTGGTTCCAGTATTCATGGAAGATAAAGAAGGTGAGACTGCAGGAAGGGGAACTATACTTGCCGAGGCCAGAAAGGGGCGATGAGGATTACTGAGCTCTTCAGCCAACTAGCTTTCTGTAAAAATATTGGGATCAAGGGAACAGGAGGGTAAGGATAAAGGAGACCTGAGGTCCAAGTGTGTACTACAGCATCTATTGGTGACTCCCCCTGAGGGAGGATTAGAACGAAGTACCTGTTGCACTTGTTGTTGAGGGGAGTGGCGAATAGGTCACAGCAGAGATGGCCCCAATGCTAGAAGATCATCTCCGTCACAGATTGCTTGAGAGACCACTCATGAAGCATCAGAATGGATCTACTTAGTTTGTCCACTAGCATGTTGGTTTTCCCTGGAATGTGTGTCACACTTAGAAAGCAGTCTGATGAGATTGTCCATACATATACTCCCATGGCTATTCTACAAAGGGGATAAGATTTAA
Source organism: Protopterus annectens (assembly GCF_019279795.1). Taxonomy (NCBI): domain Eukaryota; kingdom Metazoa; phylum Chordata; order Ceratodontiformes; family Protopteridae; genus Protopterus; species Protopterus annectens. Next base: position 162,735,223 of record NC_056732.1, on the reverse strand, counting down.
TTCCTCCTTGTTTGTTGATGTACCAGACTACAAACATGTTATCAAACTGAATTACAACAGTCCCCAAGGGGAGAACATGTTGAAATGCCTACAACACAAATAGGACTGCTCTCATTTCTAGGACATTGATTTGCAACTTGGTCTCTTGGGGGAACCACATGCCATGGACTGTTCTTCCCAAGAAATCCCCCCAATGCTCCCCACCCCAATTGAGAAGCATCTGTGGCCATTGTGGCCATCAGGCTTGATAGAACAAAGTGTCTGCCTAGATGAAGATCACCCAGTTGCATCCAATCATGGATGTGGTGTTTGCAAACAGGGGTGAGCTTGACTGGAAAGGATAGGGATTAATATAGAATGGACCACTGTACAGAGAGAGTCCATTGGAGAACCCACATAAAGAAATGTGCCAAAGGAAGTAATACTATGGCTGGTGCCATGGAATATAGTGCTTGAAGTACGAACCATGCCAGAGAAGATGGCGTCTGATAGTTGAAATACAATGAGGAGGCAGAGATGCTACTTGTGTTGTCGTATCTAGAACTGAACCAATGAACTCCAGGCTCTGGACCAGAATCAGGTTTGACTTTGTATGATTTATTGCTATACCCAATGATTTGCAAATCTGGAGCAAGTAATCCTTGGCATGCAGAAATAGATGCTTGGAAGAGGTGATGAAGAGCCAGTCATCTAGATATGGAAATACCTGGAATCCTTTCAGTCTCAAATGAGTTGCCACTATTGCCAGGCATTTGGTAACCTGAGGTCTATGATGAGTCCAAAGAGCAGGGCTCTGAACTGGTAGTGATTGGCTCCCAGCCAAAAGTGTAAATGTCTTCTGGAGTGCCTGTCTATTTTGATATGATAGTATGCATCCTGAAGATCTATAGAGGACACCCAGTCATCCTTGTGAAGAAAGAGTAGGATGGACTGAACTGTGACCATTTGGATCTTTGCTATCTTTGCGTACTGATTCAAATTGCTTAGATCCAAATGGGTCTGAGGTCCTTTGTTTTCTTTGGCACTAAAAATAAATGTAAATAAGCTCTGAATCCTGTTTGGTCTGGCAGGACCTTTGTGATGACTCTCTTGTTTAGCAGCTTTTGAATTTCTTGTGCTGCTGCCTTCCTTTAGCTGGGTGGAATGTCAGAAAGTTTCTTCCTTTTACAAGATGGAAGAAGGAAAAATATGTAACAATCCCTGGATATAATTCTTAGCACCTATGTGTCTTGTGTTATACTTGTCCAAGTGTCTGGGTGCAAAAATAATCGACCCCCGACTGCCTCTAGAGTTGAACAGCTGGACAGCACTTCAGGATTGCTGTAAAGGGTCTGTTTGAAAAATAATCTCTGAAGTCCTGGTTCTGCGGACCTCTTCTGCCTCTAGGGAAACATCTGCCATTAAAGTTTCCTCCTCTGCCTCTGGAGGAATAATCCCTGCATGACTCTTGGAAAGGTACCCAAGATTTTCAGAACCACATATTCTTTTCATATAAAAGGTTCATTGAGGTGTAGACAACTTGATTCCCATGGCAGACACAGTCTTTCCATCTTGTTTACTTATGGTCCAAACAAGGAAGTGCCATTGAATGGGGCATTAATAAAGGACATCTTAAAAGGTTCTGCAAAACTGCATAGCTATATCCAGGCATGCCTCCTTATGGCAATGCTTGAACCCGTTGCTCATGAGGTACCTTCAGCTGTGTGAGAGATCAATTTCATCAAACCATTTGACATGGATAAGAGAGAGGCCAGTTGTGAGGATGTTCTTTCAAAGTCATCAGCAGACATGGATCAGAGTATTTGAAAGGTCTTTGGTCAAATCTCTGAAGCCTAGTAAAGTGTGCCAGGTAGTTTAGTGACCTCAGGACAAAGGTTGCTGAGGCAAAGACTTGCTTTCAAAATCTGTCTAATGCTCTAGACACCCTATTTGGCAGATGGGCAGTGGAGTTCTGTTCTGCTAAGCTCCTGCTTGGTGGCTGATACCACTACCATAGCATTGACTAGGACTCCTTTGCTCCAATGGGGGTCTATCTTCTGGCAGGGCTAAAAATTTATTGAGTCTTTTGGGAATGGGTTTGATGGTATCTGGTTCCTTCCAAATCTGTCAGGAAACCAAATAAATAAGTTAATCTGATGGGCGGGGGCAACCCAAGACATAGATGGGCCAGAACCAAAAGCATCCAAAAATACTAATTATTCTGCTGAGGGGTTTTGGGAAGACCAACCACCTTTTGTTTTAGCATCTATAAAATATATTCAAAGGGGATGTCATCTGGGGTGACCTGGGGACCCCCCTCTTTCATAAAAATCAGTATCCTCTGTGAGAGACTCTATGGGGGAGTCAGTGTGTCTCCTTTTGCATGTTCTCTTCCGGTGCAGCTGTTTCGTGGGGTGTTCAGGTGAGGTGTTGGAAGAGAGAGGGAGTTCCTCCACTGTAACTGATTGGAAACTTATTGGAACTGGCTGCTGGCTTCTCCCTGTGGAATAGGCCTGATTGACTCAGAGCTCGGAAATTATGAGAGACAAGGGGTAGGATCCAAAACATGAGAAGGCAGTTCTCTTTGGTGAGAAAAAGCCCTTTCCACCACCTCAAAAGTTGACAGACAGGCTTCAACCCACCTTCTCACAGCCAAAGCTCCTGATGAAATTAGGTCTAGACCACTACCACCTTTGGATCTGTGCCTTGGGGTAGAATCAGATCTGAACTGTCTAGGGCCAAGACTCCTAGGGGAAGGGATGGATCTGACAAAATGGGAGTCATCCCTATCTCCTCAGATCCGATGCAGACACTTTGGTTCCAAGACCAGTTCTGATCCAAGTGTGTCAAAGCAGAACTAGTCAAGGATATAGCTGGAGTGGAGGATGAAGCCCTCCTTGGATCCGACATTGGACTTCTAAGGGATTTCAGACCTTGAGTCTCTGAAACCTTTGGAGAGATCAGAGGAGGAGACAAGATAATTTTTGGTGTGGTAGGCATACTCACAGATCCAATAGGGGATGCAGCTGGTAAGACCCCCATCTAGATTTGCACTATGAGAAATTTTCACATCATACTATCCACATCTGCTTCCAATAAGCTCCTGAAGGGCCTAGAGGAGGTAATGGAGGGGGGGGGGGCTTGAATGCTTTTTTGGAGTCTGAAGCTTTTCTTAGTTTCTCTTTTCACACTGGGAGAGCTGAAATTAAGCTGTTGATCAGTATGCAGCCACTATAAAAGTCCCAAATCCAATATGTTATTCTAGGTTGTGTGGCCTTATATTATATCTCCAAATCTAGAAGTCTTAAACCACACTGTTCCTTTGTCAGTATTAGTTTCTCCTATTGCGATCTTTCTCTTTTGTTATTCCAAAGGAACTCCTTAATTTTCTTTTTCATATTCTTCCCTATCTGATCTCTTGGTTGATACATATAAGCCTCATCTACATAAAGAACCAGAGGAACCAAACACATCTCAATCACTTGCATCTTACTGTCATTGTCCATAAATAATTTTTACATTATCTTACAATATTTTGAATAATCTCTCCCCACATTTCTTTAGCTGCTTGTTATGACCACACAGAATGGGGAAACTCTGCACCAAGTCATGTGATGAGGCAAAGTTTACTACTATAGTATTTTTACTTTATATCCCACTATATTATTAAAATGTTCTAGCTTAGTAAATGCAAGTTTTATATCACATTCCAGACTGGTAACGTAGTATGTTATCCACAAAAAATTGATATTTCCTCATTAGCATTTCTCCATACCTGGTTAATGGCTTTAAATGAAAAGTAGAGAGTAAGGGTGAAAATGGAAACCTCTGCCTAGCTCCTCTTACAAGGCTAAATGTGTTAGACAGCTCAGCACCACATATCACTGTAGCTTATGCTCTTCTGTAAATATTAATGTTGTCCATGTTTGTGGAAACCATAAGTTCCCTTCATAAACCTCCAATTCACTCTGTGAAATGGTTTTTCAGCACCCAAGCATATTAGCATTAATACATTGTCAAATTCATCCATTTCAATCACAGGTACACTGTTAATATTATCAAATGTTTGTCTACCTTCCATAAACCAACATTGACACAAGTCTATTATTTTCAACAATACGTTGCCATTCATTTTGCATAAATCATTAACACCTTGTTCCCATGAATCATAATCAAAATGGGTCTGCAAGACCCTAGGTCAAGATGATTTTCCTCCCTTTGGTGCAACTTTCCCTACTGTTTCTTTCCAAGTCAAGGACACATTCCCTACCCAGAAAAATATTGATAAAGTACTAGAAAGACTTTTATTTCCAGCTCCTTCATTTTCCACAGTTCTTTTGGAATTCCATCACATTTCTGTGTATACTAGCTTCTCACTGCTTCTTTAATTTCAAATTTCCCTTATTTTTTTATATCAATAATCTTTGTTCTACTTCTGTTAATTAAATAAATTGCAACAGTCTCAAGTACATTATCACTGTTGTTCTCATTCTCCACATTTTGTCTATATCGTGTACTATAATACTCTACCATTACATTATTTTTTTCTGGGTCCACTTTTACCTACTATTCTCATAATTTGTGATTTTTAGTTAAAATGTAAATTCTACTGTTGCCTCAGATGTTGAGCCAACAATTTCATTGCTTTAATGGCATTATAAAAAACTAAACAAAAAAAAAGAAGTTATGTACTCACCAAACGTTCCATATGCATTATCCATCTTGCCTTCATTCTTAACTGTTTGGGTTCGGAACCGATACTCAGTTCTGACTCAGCTTTATACAAAGCTTGAGGTCTTCCACTAGCTCGTGGCTGTAACCATATCCCATCATGCTCTTGGAAAGCTCCCCAGATCCTGTTTGCTGTAACAACAGATACCAATAACTATCAAACTACTTATAGAGCAATGAAGAAGGTTGGAGAACATTTATTTCCAATTGTAACCACTGTGTCCTCCAGGAGCCAAAGGTTGGGGAAAGGAGGGTGGGATGTAAGAATGAAGGCGAGATGGACAACACACATGGGATGTTATAATGAGTACATAACTTCTTTATGTGATGTTATTCTATCTTGCCTTCATTCTTAACTGGTTGGAACAGTGTCCCTAGCACCATATTTCTTGAGTGGCTCATGAGAGAATCTTCTTCAGAAGAGTGGACCCAAAAGAAGCCCTGTTCCTGGAGGCCAAATCCACTTTGTAATGAGTGACAAAGGTATGAGGCCTTTCCCATTTTGCTGCAGCACAAATGGTATCAATTGGTAATCTTGCCTGAAAGGCAGAAGAGGTTACTACAGCTCTTGTAGAATGACCTTTTACTTTTTCATGGAGTTCTTTGTTTTGAGATTTGTAAGTAAAAGTGCCTTTTGATACAGGAGGATCTTTCTTGTAGTTTGAAAAAGATACAAATAATTGGTCAGATTTTCTGAAGTCCTTTGTCCTATCTACGTAGAAGCGTAATTGCCTAGGTACATCTAGTTGGTGTAGCATATATTCTGCCTTGTTGCCATAGTTGGGAAAAAACTGGTAGGTCTATGGATTGGTTCAAATTAGATTCTGAGCATACTTTAGGTAGAAAGGATGGGGTTGTTCATAGGGATACTCTGTCTTTGTGGAAAATCATGTAGGGGGGCTTTATTGACAATGCTTGTAGCTCTGAAACTCTTCTAGCAGAAGTGATGGCTATCAAAAGGATTGTCTTCCAAGTTAAAAACTTTAGATCACAGGATGGTGCAGGTTCAAAAGGGGGGATAATCAAATGGGATAAGACAAAGTTTAAGTCCCATGGTGCTGGAGGGGCTTTAATGGGTAGTCTTAATAAAACAGTGCCCTTAAGAAAAGCTTTGCAAAGTCTGTGGGACATCACATTCAGCCCTGATTCACCTATGTGGAAATTAGATATCATTGCTAACTGAACTCGAATTGTAGCTGCAGCTGCACCCTCATTAAATACCTTTGCCAAGAATTCAAGAATGGAAGCTATAACGGCAGAGAAGGGATCAATGCAGTTATTCAAGGCTCAAGAAGAAAATCTCTTCCATCTGCTCACATATAACTTCCTTGTTGAAGCCTTATGAGACAAGACCAAGATACGTTTCACTGATGGGGAAAGGTTAAGTTTTGTTTGGAATTGGAGCAGTCAAGCTGTCAATTTGAGGGTTTGAAGGGAGGCATGGAGCATCCCTGATGCGCGAGTCAGAAGGACTGGAGCAGGGTCCAGAATCCACAGCTCCTGCTGAAGATGAGACCAAAGGAAGGGGAATCAGATTAGACAAGTCCAGTAAGAGGTAATGAGTATCAAATTCCTTCCCAAGGAATTGACTTTCTAAAGAACTTTGGGTATCAACGGAAAGGGAGGAAAGGCGGAGAGGAGACCCAAGGGCCAATCGTGTACAAGTGCATCCCTTGGTACTCCCCCAGAGGGGGGATAAAGGCAAGACAGCTGCTGCATTTGGCATTCATGGATGTGGCAAAAAGGTCACAGCAAGGCTGGCCCCATTTGTGGAAAATCATTTCCGCTACTTCTTGTTTTAGGGACCACTCGTGAGGCATCATAGGTTCATAAGTAGGTATTAGGCTATTGGCCCTAGGGCCTATACAAGTCCAGCCAAAAAGGTACCCTGTCTTTTGCCACCCAAGAAAATTATTTTCCTGTGCCACTGTTGAGCAGAGCCACAGAAGTGATCCCTGGGGTGAATTTCCTATTTCCCATCCAATCATCAAGATTTTTCTTGAAGAGTGTTAATGAGGAACTTTGTTTGATATAGATAGGTAGTTTATTCCAGAGTATGGGAAGTCTCTGGGACAAGAATCTATCCCTCCTGCATGTTTTGTTTATTGTGGTGATAAGGTTTAGGTCCCTAGAGCGTGTAGCTTGGAGGGATTGGGATTTCTTTAAGTGGAGCATGTCCAACAGCTCTGGGTTTGACATAGCTTTGTATGTTAGGCAGAGATCACCTCTGAGTATCACCTCACATCAGAATAGCTCTGCTGAGTTTGCCTGCTATCACAATGAATTTCCCCAGGATGTACATTGCTATCAGAAAGCATTGGGAGGAGGTCGCCCACTGCCATACTCTCAGGGCCTCCCGACAAAGGAGGTAAGACCTGGTTCCTCCTTGTTTATGTACCACACAACTGACATGTTGTCTGTCTATATTGCAATAATTCCTAGTGGAAGAGATTCTTGGATGCTTGCAACGCTAGAAGCACCGCCCTCATCTCTAGGACATTGATGTGCAAATGGGCCTTGTGATCCTGCCAAGTGCCTTGGACTGTCTTTCCCAGATAATGCCCTCCCCACCCTATCTGGGAAGCTGTGTGATCACTGTGGCTAAAGGTTGTGGAAGAAGAACGGGTCGACCTAATGTCACGAGTGGAGTGAAGCCCCCAATGAAGGTCTCCCTTGCAAGATTCTGTTATAATTTGGTGGGACATGGGTAGTTCCTGCATGAACCACTGAGTGAATAGTAGCCACTGCAGGATTCTTATATGCAAACGTGCTAATGGAATCAAGTTTATTGCTGCTGCCATGATCCCCAACATTTTCAGGACTGTTCTTGCTTGTGCATTTTTCTTGAAAAGTAGGATGTTGACTTGATATCATAAGACTTGAACTTTTTTGGGGGGAAGTTTTGCCATCACTTTTGTTGTATCTAGATCTGCTCCTATAAAAATGATACACTGAGATGGCAACAAGGCAGATTTTTCCTAATTTATTGTGATAAGTGAGAGCAGAGTTGTAAGGTGGTGTCTCTTGTTTTTATTAGTAGATACTCGGTGGTGGTGGTTAGGAGACAGTCATCTAGGTACGGAAACACTCGGGATTCTAGGTGTCTCAAGGGAGCTGTGACCACTGCCATACACTTGATGAACACTCTGGGGTCTGTGGTGAGACCAAAGGGCAGAGCTCAAAACTGGTAGTGAGTGGCTCCCAGCCAAAAGTGCAAATGACTCCTGGATTGCCTGTCCATTTTTATGTGGTAGTATGCATCCTGGAGGTCTGTAGCGCACATCCAATCATCTTGTCCCAGAAAAGGGAGTACTGACTGCAGTGTTACCATTGGGAACTTAGACTTTCTTACTGATTTGTTTAATTTGCTGAGATCCAGGATGGGTCTCCAGTCCCCTGTTTTCTTCGGAACTAAAAAGAACATTGAGTAAGTCATGGATCCTATTTAGTCTGTGGGGACTGGATGACTTTTTGTCTAGCAACGTTTGTATTTCTAGAGTTGCCTGTTCCCTTTTTCTGGGTGGAATGTCTGGGATGTTCTTTATGTTTGGTACTGGGAAAGAAAAGGGTATGGAGCGACCTCTTGTCTTTTATTTTTAGTCAGGCTTCTAGGTAGAAAGATAAGCGACCTCTGACTGCCTCCAGAAACGGACAGGCAGGCCTTTCAGGAGACCTGAAAGGGCTTACCAAAGAAGGATTCCCTGTCCCCCTGATTTTGCAGACCTCCTCTGTCATGTGGTTGGCGTCTTCCATTACTGCTTTCCCCTCTGGTCCTGGGGGAAGAATCAACATGTGCATCTTGGAAAGCTCTATGGGATTTTCAGAACACATCTTTCCTCCCTTTTGACCTTTTGGATAAGGTCTAGAAGGTAGGGAAAAACAGACTCCTATGGCAGAGAAAATTCTTCCTTCCTGTTCACACCTGGTTAGTGCGTCTTTGACATTTGGCCTGAACAGGGATGAGCTGTCGAAAGGGGTGTTAACAAAGGAAGATTTAAAGGGCTCTGCAAAGTCAGACAAGTGCATCCAGGAATGTCTCCTTTGGGAAATGACTGAACCCACTGCCCTACTTGCTGCATATGAAATGTCTCATCGAGGAGTTCACCACTGAACTTAAGGTGGAGAGCTGAGAGGATACCTTCACTAATACCTCTTCAGCTACTGAAACTGGGAAAGCATCTCCTAGCTCCTTCAGGAGATCTCTCTGAAGTCTGGTAAAATGGATGAGATAATTCAGCGATCTGAGTGCAAAGGTCCATATCTGTCTATTGTGCGAGACTCCTTGTTCGGCAGATGGACAGAGGAGGACACCTCTGAAAGTTCCTTTTTGGTGGCCGCCGCCACCACCATAGCATCTACTGGGAATCCCTTTGTAAGAAAATTCTTATCAGTAGGAGATGTTATGAATTTGTTTGGCCTCCAATGAATGGCGCCACTGAGATGGAGACTCCCAAGCCTTTCAACATACTAGGTCCATCAGCTCGTTGAAGGGTAGAGACACCCACGTGGCGGAAGGATGAGACCCAAAAGCCTTCAGGTATACAGACTCCTCTTCAGAAGGGTTGATGGGCTTCCAGCCTACTCTCTATTTAAGTACGTCCAGCATGTCAGTGAAGGAGACATCCTCAGAGGGTGATCATGGGGACCCTTCTGACTCATCAAGGTCTGTATTGGATGTGATAGACTCCTCTGGGAGTCTAAATGCTTCCTCTTGCATAGTCTCTTCTGAGGGAACTCTTCAGAAGGGTATTCTGGAGAGATTTTCGGAAGAGAGGGGTTTACCCAATGGGGCAGCCTGAGGCTTAGGGTCTCCACATTTCTGTGGATGCAGTGGTGCTGAGACAGACACTTGTGCCTTTGGGGAAGAATTTCTGGACAAAAGAAAAAAAAAGAACCACAAGTAGGGAAGTTAGAGTCCCAGGAACCACCCAAATCACAAATCCAATTTATTGACAGCAAAAACAAACCAAATGCAGTCAAGTGCTTTTGTCTTTAGCAAAGACTTCTTCAGAACTTCTGAACTTGTGAAGAATGTCTGGACCTGTGAGCGGCCCTGCTATGGAGACAGTACTCTCCTCATCACCTCAAATGCCCCCCAACCCCTGATCTGAGGAAACTCCTGGCTCCCAGGAACCAGAAGGCATCCCCGGAACCAAGGGGTTGGCTTAGAGGCAGATGTAAGAGCCGAGCTCACCTGCACTGAAGACCCAAGAAAGCAAGTTCGGATCAGACAACTGTCTGATCTGACTTTCCTCCCTGGGCCCAACCAGAGAGCATCAGCTCCTAGACACCTTGAGTTTGGATGGAACCACGGATGTCAGAGCAGTAGTCAGTACCAAAAATCCTGGGATAGGTCTTGGCTCCAACAGTTGCACCACAATCAGTTCAGGACTTTCTAGTTCTGAGGTTCCATATCAGATTGGAGGATGAATTGATGGTGAAAGGGTAGGCTCGGTCATTTCCAAATCCCTCTAGGTTGGAGCCAACAGTTTGGCAAGTGCCGGTGTCTTTAATAGCCTCCACACAATCCACATCATCATCAGACAGGCTCCTGAAGGATCAAGAGGAGGGAGCAGGAGATCTAGTAGACTCTATAGTAAAGGGGATCTCAAAGTGGGAGAAACTGGCTTCAATTCCAGGGACACTGCTCCGCAAATGAAACCCTATCGGCACTGACACAGAAGGAGCCAAGGTAGCAGAATTTCCAGGCCCAAAAGCCTTCGGGTCTGCAGATGACACTTTAGACAACTTTTTGAGTGGCTCTGATTGAGCACTAGAAGATGATGACCTCTTCCCCAACTTTTCTGATTTTGAAGGGAATCTGGCCAATTTTGAAGAACTCTGACCTTCCTCAGTAGCTTCAGTAAAGGGGGTCTTCAGCAAACCTCTCAAAATGAATTTATTATTTCTTTCCCACAGAACTCTATGGCTAAAGGAGTGACAGATGGAGCAGGGCTCCTGCAAGTGAACTGCTCCAAAACAGTACACACAAACGGTGTGACTGCCATTCATCGACATTTTTTGACTACATTTCACACATTTCTTGAACACAGAGGATTTAGTTTCCTTAGGATCCTTGGACATTTTAGCTGTGAAAAACAGCAGCAGCTAATAACTACAGAAAAATATATATTCTTAAACTAGCACTACTTTTTACTTCACTCTTTTTTTTTTTTAAACAAGAACAGAAGCTAACACACCAATAAAAAAATACTCAAGAGAAAATGCCCTTCAATTAGAATGGACAAAAGGTAGTTCTCTAAATTAAATGAACCTGCCTAAAGTTAAAGAAAGTAGGGAAGGGAAGTTAAAGAAGAAAGTAGGGAAGGGAAGAAAGGCCCTCTAAATTAAATGGGCAATGCAGCCCTCTAATTTAAATGAGCTTGCGTGGTAATTCAAAGGGAACAAGGTGGAAAAACCTCAATGTCACAACAACTCTCTAACTTAAATGAGCCTGATTAGAAAGGTAAAAGAAAGGGAGCCCTCGAACTAAAAACAGGCTTAAGAAATATTAATTTTAAGCTGGGATAGAGAAAAGGCCTAGAGAACAAATGACGGCCAACAGCAGAAGCAAACACACTAAAACTACCTAATAAACACTAGTAAAATATAACTATTATTGATCAACTGACAGTTATCCAAAAAAGAAGAAAGAAATTTCACTTAGAGCCAGTATGGAAGCACCTAATCTTGTTTAATGTCAAATGAGATCTGGGGAGCTTTCCAAGGGCATGATGGGATAGGGTTATAGCCACAAGCTAGTGGAAGACCTCGAGCTTTGTAGAAGGCAGAGTCAGAACAGAGGATCAGTTCTGAACCCAACCAGTTAAGAATGAAGGTGAGATAAGACAATAATCACATCAGTTGTTTTAAAATTATTGCTCTGTGTTGATTCATATTTTCCTGGTATTCTTGCATATATATTTCACTTCAACATGTTAACTTGTGCTCCAATTATTTTTATTTATGTTATTTTTTTGCTTCTGCAAATTCCTTACTTTTTATGCTCTCAGTGACTATTAATTCATATCTCATTTGCTGTCATTGTAACCTCATTTTAATTTTCAGTTTACAATTATCCCAATTCTTTGCAAGTTCCTTACTGCTTAGGTTCAGTTAAAGTTTGATCTACCAGAAAAGAGTTAAGTACTTACCATAACTTGGCATCTGTGTTATCCTATGTCACTATTCATCACTCTTGGGTTGTGGGATATGACATTGGATCTGAGTTGGCAACTTTGCTAACAGCTTCTGGCCTTGAGCTCCACCCACTCCCATGATCCCTTGCTGCTCTCTAACCCCTCAGATCAAGTTATCCCTAAAGCTAGAAGGCAGCTAAGGAAGACCTTGACCAGCAGATAAGGCATCTCCACTTCCTCTAGGTCACACAAAATGGGGGAAGGAGGGAGGGATAGTGATGAATAGTGACATAGAATAACACAGATGCCAAGTCATGGTAAGTACATAACTCTATCTGATGTTATCCATGTCACTATTCCTCACTTTTGGGTCAGAGTCCCCAGCTACCCTAAATCCTGGGTGGCCTCAAGGAAGGGCATGCCGAAGAACTGTGGAGCCAAAGGAAGCCCTGTTCCTGGAGACAATGTCAGGCATATAATGATTAACAAAAGTGTGAGGAGTAGACCAGGTGGCTGCCTCACAAATCTCGTCTATGGAATGACAGGCCAGACAGGCAGCTGACACAACCATTGATCTAGTGGGAGAGCTTTAATTGGACCTGGCAAGGATAAGCCTTTAGACAAATACAGTTGGCAAAGGAAATACACTCCGAAATCCATCAAGCAATAGTAACCTTAGAGACTGCCTGACCCCATCTGTTAAGAGAAAATGCTGCAAAACAGTTGCTCAGATCTGAAGAAAAGTACAGTTTTGTACCTACCATAAATGTAGATGTTCGAGGATCCCATTGCTGCAGTCCTAACTATTGGGTATAGTCCGCATCCAGTCGGCCCGAATACCAGAGTATAAGGCTGACGTCGATCAGGGCGCATCAGACTGACGTCAGTATGTCAGGGTACTAATGCGCATGACCGACGTCATATCCTCAGTCTTTTCTTGCCCCAGATGTCAGAAGATCCTAAAAAGACAAGGCCCAAAATACCTGCACCAAAAATATGTACAATATATACAAGAATATATACAAAAAATATAAGCATGTAACCTCACCTACACAACCACCCCTAAACACAGAGGGGAAGGAGGGAGGGTAAATTGGACTGCAGCAATGGGATCCTCGAACATCTACATTTATGGTAGGTACAAAACTGTACTATGTTCTTCGTTCCCCATTGCTGCAGTCCTAACTATTGGGTAGAATCCCAAAGCAGAGGTAAGGGAGGCTGGCAAATCATAAAGAAGCAGGAGCTGACAACATGCCTTGCAAAACAGCTGTGGCAAAACCAGCCCTAGACTTAGAGTAGATAGGAAGGTGATAATGCTTAGAGAAAGTATGCACTGAACTCCAAGTAGCTGCTTCCAAAATATCCTTAGTTGCCACCCCTTAGAAATGCTGTTGAAGTGGCAGTAGCCCTAGTGGAATGAGGCCTAATCCCAGCTGGAATCTCCTTGCCATGATGGGAATAACAAAATGCAATGCAAAAGCCAATCCACCTAGAAATAGTTTGTTTTGACACAGGCTTGCCCTGTGAACTCAAAGCAAAAGAAACAAACAACTGCTGAGACTGCCTAAAATCCTTAGTCCTGCTTAAATAATAACGCAATTGCCTGTGTACATCTAAAGTGTGCAAAATCTTTTCCCCTTTATTTTGGGGGTCTGCATAAAAAGTAGGCAAATGAATAGTTTGGTTTAAAGCCACACTAGAAACCACCTTAGGCATAAAGGAAGGATTAGTATGTAATGATACCCTATCCTTATGGAAAATCAAAATGGCTCTACTGCCATAAGGGCCTGCAACTCAGACACCCTTCTTGCAGAAGTAATAGCCAACAGAAAAGCAGTCTTCCATGACAAGTATTTCAATTCAGCAGTAGCCGCAGGCTCAAAAGGTTGTAGAGTAAGTTTTTCCAACACAAAATTGAGATCCCAAGCAGGAGTAGGAGCTCTACGTGGGGTCTTATATTCTTTGCCCCTCTAAGAAACTGCTTGAACAAAGGATGCGAAAACAATGGTGGGTCACAATCATAGTGAGCTGAAATTGCTGCAGCATGAATCTTAATGGAAGAGAAGGACAAACCTTTGTCCAATAACTCAGTAAGGTATTGAAGAGCCACACTCAAATTAGGCTCAGAAACCTGCAAATTCTTTGCTGTACTCCAAAATAAAAATCTCTTCCATTTTTCTGCGTACACTTTCCTTGTACTAGGTCTTCTAGCTTCCATAATCACATTTAAAACTTGTTGAGGAAGTTGAGACCTGCTGTGTTTCAACACAGAAGATGCCAGGCTGTTAGATGAAGAGCGTGAAGCTTGACATTGAGCAGATGACCATCCTTCTGAGATAACAGATGAGGAATCAGAGGTAAAGGCCATGGAGGCTTCCTTACCAGACTCCGTAGTAGTGGGTACCAGTGTTGCCGAGGCCAATCTGGAGCTATCAAAATCATCCTTGGCCTGTCTTGCCTGACCTTTAATAGTACCTTTGGAAGAAGAGGCAGAGGAGGAAAGGCATACACATGAAGGTTTTTCCAACTGAAAGACAGAGCATCCACTTTCCAAGCTGTGTGATGAAACCCCTTTGTGCAATACTGTGGCAGCTGGTGGTTTAGCGGAGAAGCGAACAGATCTATGTCTGGAGTTCCCCATGACACTGTCAATTTTTGAAATACATGAAGATCCAGTTTCCACTCGTGGGGATCCATGATTTGTCTGCTTAACACATCTGCTAAGGAGTTCTGTGCTCCCGGCAGAAACCTTGCCTGAAGAGTTAGTTGCAAGCTTAGCGCAGTCTCCCATAAAATCATTGCTTGCCTGCATAAAGGATAAGAATGTGTTCCCCCTTGCTTGTTGATGTACCACATGACAGTTGTGTTGTCTGTTAGAATCAACACCTGCCCTGGAAGAAGTAACTCCTTGAAAGCCATTAATGCAAACTGGACTGCTAACATCTCCTTCATGTTGATATGTAGATGCTGTAGTCTGGCAGGCCACTTGTCTTGTATCCACTTTCCATTTAGATGAGCTCCCAAGCAATGTCCGAGGCATCTGTCGTTAAAATCTGACTCGCCTCTGGCCGGGTCACAGAGAGTCCCTTGTTTAGGTGACATTCCTGAGCCCACCACAAAAATTCTTTTTGAAGGCAAGGTATTATTGGAATGACAGTGTCCAAATCCTGGCAGTGCTGTGTCCATACATTTTGAGATACCATTGTAGCTTCCTCATATGCAGTTTGGCATTGGGAAGCACCAGAATACAAGATGCCATGAACCCTAATGCTTGAAGGACTGTCCTTGCAGTCAGCACGGACTGATGAGATAGTTGATGGAAGTAAAGTGATAGACTCTTTTGTTTGTCCGGGGTTAAAAGGCCATCTGGGCTGCTGTATTCAGTCTCACACCCAGAAAGCACATGTCTTGAGAGGGTACTAGACTGGACTTTATTTCGTTCACAGAATACCCTAGGCATCTTAGCACTGCTATGACATGTTCCAGATGCTGTAGAAGGTCTTCCTTTTCTTGAGCCAGAATCAGGCAGTCGTCCAAGTAAGGATAGATTTGAATTCCTTGAAGCCTGAAGTAAGCTATCACTGGAGCCAGAACCTTTGTGAATACTCTGGGCAGTAGATAAGCCAATGGGCAATGCAGAGAACTGATAATGAGAATTTCCAGCTCGAAACCGCAGATACTTTCTGCAACTTAGCCTTATAGGCACATGAAGGTAAGCTTCCTTGAGATCTAAAGTTACCATCCAGTGATCTTTGCCCAGCAGAGGTAAAAGCTGTTGTAACGTCAACATCTTGAACTTGGGAATGTCCAGAAAAGTGTTGAGGAGAGATAAATCCAAAATTGGTCTCCACGTGCTCCCCTTCTTTGGTACTAGGAACAGGCGAGAATAAAATCCTAGGTCCCTTTCTGAAACAGGGACTGGCTGAATGGCCCCTATCTGGAGTAACTGAGAAACTTGCTTGTGAGCCTCTTTTCGTTGTGGAGGAGGAACGTCTGGCATGCCTTTGAAAGGGGGCATTGTATGGAAATAAAATCTGTAACCGTGGTGAATGATATCCAACACCCATTTGTCTTGAGTAATTAAATCCCAATTTTCTTTGAAAAGAGACAGTCTTCCTCCCAAAGGAGCTGCCAGACGGGAATCTACTGGCAGCTGAAAAGACAGGTCATTGGGTCTGTTTACGAAAGGACTGACCCCTGCCCTCACCAGAAGTCTGAGCAGGTGAACTCCCTGTTCTAGGCCTAAAAGAACCTTGAGCCCTGCCCCTACCACGCCTAGACCTACCCCTAGACTGGGAATCATAAGCAGGATATGTCCACCCCTTAGCAGGCCAATTTCTACTAAACTTGGTGGCTGCACCTGCAAAAATCTTTAACAGTTTGCATAGACTTAGCTTTGTCCTCCATTTTCTTTAAAACTGCTTCCACAGGCGATCCAAACAACACATCAGACTGTAAAGGAGCATCCAAAATCCTTGTCTTAACATGCTCAGCTAAATTCTGATCCTTCAACCAGGCATGCCTGCGAAGAACAGAACTAGTAGCAGCCACCCTCGAGGAGGCCTGTACAGCATCAAAACCACATTGCAAAGAATGCTTACCCACTTGTTCAGACACATGAACCAAATCCAGCAACTCTTTACACTCAATACCTTCCGCCAAAGCATCCACCTTAGATTTCAATTGTGAAAGGAGATAATTCTGATATTTTAGCATGTGAAACTGACAATTCAATGCTCTCATGGCTAGAGTGGAAGAAGTATACACTTTCTTTCCCCACCTATCCAAAGCCCTTGCCTCTTTATCAGTGGGAACAGGATTTTTAACCACAGAAGCTTTAACACCCTTAGGCCCTTGAGAAATAGTTTCTGGGTCCGCCCTAGGACTCTTAAACAAATACTTATGAGCTTCGGGCACCCTATAATACCTATCAGGCTTAACAGGAGCAGGAGGCAAAGAGTCAGGGTTCAAGGAAGCCTCTGCAAAAACATCTTCCACCACATTCAACACAGGAGGAATAGCTAAGGGCCTATGCTGGGGTAAAAACAAGAATTCCCTAAGCCTTTTCCTGGAATCAGAGTAATCCTGGCCTTCCCATTTAAAGTGCTCCCTCATGGAATGCAGAGTCTCTGAAAATGAGAAATCCTCAGGAGGAGAAGCTGTAGGAGTGGAATCATCCACATCAGAATCAGAATAAGTAGGATACTCCTGCAAGTCTTCCGCAGAAGACTCTGAAGCCTCTGAACACTGTTCAAAACTATCAAACTCGGTTCCACCCTAGGCCTCTTATCAGGCGGGGCATAGAACCTCTAATCATAGTAATCAAATCTTCTGCCATTTTAAGCATATGTTTCTTAGGTACAGAACCCGAAATGCTAGGAGAAGCCCCACTGAAGCTGAACTAGGCCTACCTCTCAAAGAAGTTTTGGCAACAGAAGGAGAGGCTCTAACTACCTTGGGAAGAGAGGGAAGAACAGTCACCTGAGAAGCCCCTCAGCCTAGCCTACCTCCTGAGAAGGCACATCCTGTAACAGTAAAGTTTCTGCCTGGGACTCCATGGAAACTCCTGGCAAAACCTCTGGCTCCACTGAGCCTTCTAAAGAACCGACGTCCGGGACTGCCGGTTCATCAACCCTAGGCTTCGCTGTTTTGTCCTTGCGCTTCTTGACGAAGCGGGCGCGGAGCATCCGGCGGCATTTTATAATTGCAACGCTTCCCAAACACTAACCTGGCACAGTCTAACCTCCTCTTAATAGTGCGTTTGTTAAACCTAGCACAAGAGCGGCAACCAACAACGTCGTGCTCAGGCCCTAAACAAGGTATACACAAGGTATGGTAATCCCTATGAGGTATCTGTTTCCCACAAGAAATACAGTTATTCACTTTTTCTGACATCCGGTAAAATACTGAGGCAAGAAAAAACCAGAATGTTCCCCAACGGGGTACTTAGCCAACTCTGTTTCGGTCTGAAACTCCGGTTTCGGAAATATTTCAGAACGCCAACCTGCACTCGCAAAACTGCTTCTGCATCGGACCATGCGGCAAAAAAGACTGAGGATATGACGTCGGTCATGCGCATTAGTACCCTGACGTACTGACGTCAGTCTGATGCGCCCTGATCGACGTCAGCCTTATACTCTGGTATTCGGGCCGACTGGATGCGGACTATACCCAATAGTTAGGACTGCAGCAATGGGGAACGAAGAACATCGCTTTGTTCCATTCCAAGTAAAACCATAACTGTCTATGAACATCAAGCATATGCAGCAAATATACCCCTTTATTAGAAAATTTAGGGAAGAAAACGGGCAATTGAATTGACTGATTCAAACTCACTTCCATGCCTATTTTAGGCATGAACAAAGGATTGGTTCAAAGAACCACTCTGTCTTTATGAAACACCATGTAAGGTTGTTTGAGAGAAAGAGCCTACAACTCTGAAACTCTTCTTGCCAAAGTTATGGGTACCAAAAAGGCAGTCTTTCAAGATAAAAACTTAATATCACATGTAGCAGTAGGCACAAAGGGACTCTGTGTAAGAGATTGCAGCAGAAAAGAAATATCCCAAGGTGGGAAAGGATCCTTGACAGGAGGCCAGAGCAGAAAACCCCCCTTCAAAAATGCCTTACACAGGCAGGAGGAAAAAGTAGGTTCCTTGCAAACATGAAAACTGGAGATAGCTGTCAACTGCACTTTGATATTCGAGAAGCTAACCCCTTCTTGAAAAAATGAAGACAAGAACAGTAAGATGTCTGGTATGGGAGTTGAGAAGGGGTCCGGATTTTGCTGCTTGGCCCAAATAAAAAATCTTTACCACTTACTTGCATATACCTTTCTGGTAGATGTCTTTTTAGAGGCCAGAATAATGTTCCTGATGAGAGAAGCAAGCCTGGACTGATTCAGGATTATGGGAAATGGACAAACCACACCATCAGATGAAGAGTCTGAAGGTTGGTGGTCGGAAGCTGGGAGTGATAGGAAATCAGATCCGGAAGGGGATCTAGTACCCAAGAGGGGTACTTCAAATGAGACCATAGGAGGGGAAACTATACCTGCTGAGGCTAAAAGGGGGACAATGAGGATCAAGGTGGTCTTGAGGCGTTGAGCTTTTTGAAGCACACTTGGAATGAGAGGTATAAGGAGGATAGACATAAAGGAGATTAGGAGGCCAATCTTAAATAAGAGCATCTCTGGGGGACATCCCAAGAGGGGAAAACAGGGCAAAATACTGGCTGCACTTCTGGTTGTGAGGGGAAGTGAACAAATTGCAGCTTGGCTGACCCCATCAAAGGAAAATCTCTTTCACCACTGA
Source organism: Protopterus annectens (assembly GCF_019279795.1). Lineage (NCBI taxonomy): Eukaryota > Metazoa > Chordata > Ceratodontiformes > Protopteridae > Protopterus > Protopterus annectens. The sequence goes on along the minus strand of NC_056732.1, from coordinate 162,716,059 downwards.
AGGATTCAGGGACCATTTGTAAGGACTCATGATTGCCCTGCTGAGCCTGTCAGCCAACACGTTGGACTCTGGGAATGTGCGTCGCAAGGAGAAAGCGCCCTGAGGATGTCACCCATTCCCACATCCTCATGACAAAGCAGATAAGAACTTGTGCCCCCTTGATTGTTGATGTACCACACAACAGCCATGTTGTTGTTGTGAACTGCAGTGGTACCCAGAGGGAGGCAGTCCTGAAAAGCTTGCAATGTGAGAAGGACTGCTCTCATCTCCAGCACATTTATGTGCAGTTTGGTCTCTGCAGAGAACCACATGCCTTGGACTGTCTTTCCCTGGTAGTGCCACCCCCATACCAACAGAGAAGCATCCGAGGTCATAGTGGAACTGGGGGGGATGATCTACCTGCTAGGAGGTTGGGAGACTGAACCCACCAAAGGAGATGATGCCTGCACATTGGACAGAGATGGACTGAGGCCATCATCAGATGAGAGAGGGAAGACTACTGGACTGCTAGAACCCACTGCAGAACTCTCATGTAGAATCTGGCTAACAGCACCAGCTAGATTGCTGTCACCATGGATCCTAAGGCCCTGACAATAAGGTGGACCTGAGGATGAGTCAGATCTAGAAGGCAATGGACATGAGTTCTGATTAGATGTACACAGCAGAGAAGGAGCGCTACAATCTCTGACACAGTGTCCAGCTGAATCCTGATGAACTCCAAATTTTGGCATGGAATCAGATTCGATTTGGGGATATTCACTGCAATCCCTAACTGGTCAAACAGTTGAAGCATGTACTGAGTGGTTGTGGCCAGTCGATGCTTGGTAGGAGCTGTGAGGAGCCAATTGTCGAGATAAGGAAACATATGGAATCCCTATAGTCTCACATCAGCTGTGACCACTGCAATGCACTTTGTGAATACCTGGGGAGCTGGGATGAGACCAAAGGGCAGGGTCCTGAACTGGTAACTATTGGCCCCTATGTGAAAGTGAGATGCCTTCTGGAATGCCCATCTATTTTTATATGATAGTGTACATCCTAGAGATCCACAGAGCACATCCAATCATCCTTGTGCAAAAGGGGCACAATGGACTGGACAGTAATCATCCGGAACTTGGACTTCTTGACAGAGGGATTTAGCATGCTGAGGTCCAGAACTGGACACAGTTCCCCCATCCTCTTTGGCACCAAAAAGAAGCAAGATTAAGTTCTGGATTCTCATTGACCTGGGGGGGACCTCTTGGACGGCTCTCTTCTGAAGAAGTCTGAGCACTTCTTTCTGAGCTAACTCTCTCTGATGGGGTGGCAAATTGGGGAGGTATTTCCAGATTGAAGGGGGAGATTGAGAAAAGGGAATAAAATAGCCCCTGGAAATAATGTTTAACACCAAGCAATCTTATGTAATATTTGCCCAGGCCAAAAGGTGCAGTGATAAACCACCCCGACTGCCTCCAGAACAGGACAGTCAGGCAGTGCCTCAGGGGTAGTGAGAGGGCTTCTCAGGGAAAGTTTCCCTGGACCCCTGATTTTGCAGATCCCCCTCTGCCTCTGGGGTGGCATCTGCCACTGAACTCTCCTCCGACTTCTATAACAGGGCTCATACTGAGTGCCTGGAAAAGAAGACTGCAACTTGTGAAATCACATTTTCCTGGTCCCTCCTTGCGTCTTGGAGAAGGAGTGCTGAGTGTTAGAAAACTTGATTCCCACAGCCGACAACATTTTGCCTTCCTGCTCACTGCGGGTAAGTGTTTCTTTGACTGAAGGGTCAAAGAGAGTAGAACCGAAGGAGGCATTGGTGAAAGATGCCTTAAAGGACACTGCAAATCTGCAAAGGCACAGCCAGGCATGATGCTGAATAGTGATGCCTGTACCGGCCACTCGAGAGGTGGCTTACACAGCATTAGAAATCAGCCTCATTGAGGAATTATCCAGGGAAGTGAGTATAGACAGCTTGGGGGACACCTTACTTAGCTCCCAAGCAGGCAGCAACACAGAGGGGGACATGGTAAGCTCCTTAACCAAGTTCCTCTGGAGTCGGGTGAAATGTGCCAAGTAAAGTACTCATAGACCAAAGGTAGCTGAGGTGAAGATGCAGTTTCCATGTCTGTCAATCACCCAGGACTCTTGTTTAGGGGGATGAACAGACATTCTCTGCTCTGCCAGCTCTTTCTTGGTGGTGGCAGCTACCACAACAGCATTGACTGGCACACCCTCAGGCCAGAACAATTTGTCAGAAGGAAGGCTGAGATGTTTATTGGTGAGCTTGGGTACAGGCTCCACAGTATCTGGCTCCTTCCATGCCCTGCTAATAAGGTCTAAAAGTTTGTCAGCAGGGGGGTAAACCCAGGAGGTAGATGGTCCCATCCTGAAAGACTTCAGGAACACGGACTCCTCAGAGTAGGGGGTAGGGAACACCATCCGCTTTTAAGCTTGAGGATTTCTAAGATGTCCCCAAAGGAGACATCTTCGGGTGGAGATCTGGGGGACCCGCCCCTTCATCGAGGTCCGTATCCTCAGTGACAGACTCAGAAGAGGTGTCTAGTCACCTCCTGTTGCACAATGTCTTTCAATGCACCTCCTCCTGGGCGGCTCGGAAGCGGATTCAGAAGAGAGTGGCACTCCAAAAGGGGCGACTCCCACCTGAAGGCTAGTTCAAGAGGGCTGACCGGGACCAGGATGAGAAGAGTCTGTTCTAGGGGGCTGAGGATGGTCCCTAGAAAGCCCGGGAGGAAACTCTAGTGGAGGAAAAAGTCTTCTCTACAATCCAGAAAGATGAAGGGCTGGATGATGCCCCATCTGCACTCCTGGCAGGCAAGCCCACCTCAGAAGAGGGACCAGAGCAAGCCAGTACATCCAGACAGTATTGGCCTCAAGCTGTCAAGGGCCAAGCACCAACGGGAAGGGACTGTTCTGAAAAAACAGGTCCTGAGCCCCCACCCAAGGATTCTGGGGTGACAGGTTGGGCCCGGGATTCAGTCTGCCCAGGGGGAGGCAGAGCAGAGACAGTCTGGGACAACGGGGTAGAGACAGAATGGCCTCTATGGACACCCATCTCCTCCTCAATGTGTCCCCCCAAGGCCTGAATATCTGAAACCATGTGAATAGGATGAGGAGGAGCCAGCAAAGGGGTAAGAGACAGACCCTGGCCAGATGGGCAGGGGACGCAAGAAGCCCCAACTCAATCTGAGCCTTTAGAAAGGACCTCATCATTCTGTCCATATCAGTGAGGAACAAGCTCCTGGAGGACTTAGACGAGTGGAGGATCTAGCTGGGGTTGGATGTCTGGATCCCAAGGACCTCCCCTGCCTGTCCAAAGATTGGCTCCTGTGTTTGGGAGCAGAAGGTGACTGCCCCAAACCAGAACCTAATGGGGAGTCCTCTATAATAATTGTGGGATCCAACACTGATCCCAGATCTGACCGCTTCAGACCCAAAGGTAAATTAAGATCTGAACATTTGCATCCTACATGATTCGGATCCGAAGACGTCAGATCCGTGGCTGGCCCAGATCTGAAGGCCTTGATCCAGAGGCCTTAGATCTAGGAGTAGATTCCCATGAACTTAGATCCAAGGCTCTGAGTGGAAGCCCTGGATCCAGAGGGGAAGTCGTGAGACCTGGGATTCGAGGAAATCAGATCTGACGGACCTGAGGCTGGGGTCACATCCAAGGAGCTGGGATCTGACAGCCTGGCTTTTTCTGAAGATGACCCAAGGAGAGAGGGGGCCTTCCTCTTAAGATCATAGGGTCAAGGCTTGGCCAGGGACTGGGCCAATGGACCCCCTTGGACCATACCCTTTAGCAAAAGTTTGTTCAGGTGCTTAACCAGGGCCCTGGGGTTGAATGGGGCACAAATGTCACATTCAACCTCCAGTGGTCGGTGCCCAGATAATAAAGGCACTCCTATGCAAATCAGACATGGGCATCTTTCGACAGCACGATGAGCACCTTTTAAATTCAACAGGCTTGTCTGACATGCTGGAACTATGAGAACACCAAAGTCTAAGGGACACACTAAATTGTTAACTGGGAGGAAAAGCTGTCAGTAAACCTGGAAAGGACCAAAAAGAACTATCAATAACACTAAATAAAAGGAACTATATAACACTATGATACAAAAGGCCTGAAACAAAAAGGGCACCAAAACACACTGCAACAACTGCAACATATGAATAACATCAGATCATTAAATAACTTTCTCTACAGAAATAAAACACTGAAAAAAAAACTGATGTTTATAAGAATACATTTTTATTTGCTTACAGAAGTTGATTTGTATAGCTGCATTATCTGACATAACCAGATGTGTTTTCATACTTCAAGCCATGTTGCAGTATTCCTTTTATTGAATTTTATCTCTCTCTCTCTCTCTATATCTATATATATATATATATATATATATATATATATATATATATATATATATATATATACACACACACACACCTTTGCCCACTGTGTATATCACACTTCATTCTGCATTTTCATTACATCCTTATTCCAAAATATTTACCCTCAGGTGGTATTATATGTTCTATTGGCCATCAAAATATGTCATTGTCATTCTCTATAGTGTTCCAGTTCCTTGATACTACCTTGTCTTGTGTCATGGATTTCAGTGAACTATATCTAATGCAGCCAGAGTAATTCTTACAGCCTGCCAGCAGTCTCTCGCAACTAAAAATATTCTTTGCTTGTCCTTCATTTGTTCCTCAGTCTCTACACATATACTTTTATTAAGGTCCACTTTTTGTTATTTTCTTCCAGAAATTAAACACTCCCTCACACTTTTGTTGTTTTCTTTCTTTATTTAACATTTGTTTACTGGGAATGTCCGACTAGGACAGAGCTCATTTTCAGTGGAAGCCTGGTGAGAAACTCTCCAGATACATGTCTTTGGAATGTTTACAAAACATTTGTATTCTTTATGGTTTAAGTGCATTTCCAGCAACACTACTATATACGCATTACTATTATAAATACAAATCTGTATCTTCTCCTATCAGCTAGGCCATTAACATTCCAAACTGTGCCAAAGTAAAGCATATTTATATTCTATTCTAGTTAACATATCTTGTCTTTTTTGTTGCAAGCTAGTGCTTCATAGCTGATTTCTATCACACTCTCTCTCTCTCTCTCTATATATATATATATATATATATACACACTTTTGTGAAGCACTGTCTCACATAAAAAAAGAAGTTATGTCCTTACCATAATGTTCAATGTTTGTAGTCCATCTCGCCCTTCATTCTTACTCTTGGGATCAGAGCTGAACCTCGCCCATACTGTAGCTCAAAAACTTCTTGTTGGCTCGTGGCTAGGAGGTATCCCATCATGCATCACTACTATTCCCAGATCTTGTTTGCTGCAAGGACAAAACACAGAGACAAATAACAAACCAAATTGAAAGGACTAACACAAAGCAGTAGGCACTCTACCCCCAGGTCCTGCAGGAGGGAAGGTTCATAAGAATGAAGGGTGAGATGGGCTACAAACATCGAATATTATGGTAAGGACATAACTTCTTTATGTTCTGTAGTCCTATTTCACCTTCATTCTTACTCTTGGGGGCAGCGTCCCTAGCACCTTCATCTTGGGTGGCTCATTGGAAAATGCTCCTGAGTACTGTGGAACCAAAGGAAGACCTGTTCCTAGAAGCCATATCCAATTTGTAGTGAGTAATGAATGTGTGAGGTGAAGCCCATGTTGCTGCAGTACAAATGTTGTCTATCAGGATTCCAGCCTGAAAGGCTATCAAGGTAGACACAGACCTGGTAGAATGAGCTTTCACCTTGAAAGGAAGATCTTTACCACAGGAGGAATAAATAAATGAAATGCAACTGGAAATCCAGTGAGATAGTGTGACTTTAGAAACTGGAAGGCCCCACCTAGAGTCTGGAAAGGAGACAAACAACTGATCTTACCCTTCTGAAACCTTTAGTTCTGTCCAGATAAAAACATAATTGTCTATGCACATCCAATTGGTGGAATTTGTATTCTGCCTTGTTAGAAAACTTAGGGAAGAACACAGGCAACTCAATAGACTGGTTAATGTTGGCTTGAGAAGAAAACTTAGGAATAAAGGAAGGGTTTGTCCGCAAAGAGACCCTATCTTTATGAAATGCCAAATAAGGGGGCTTAATGGAAAGAGCTTGCAGTTCAGAGACCCTTCTTGCAGAAGTGATGGCCACTAAAAATATAGTTTTCCAAGTTAGAAACTTGAGGTCACATGTTGCTGAAGGTTCGAAAGGACTTGACTTAAGTTTATGGAGAACAAAGTTCAAATCCCAGGGAGCCACGGGATCTTAGCAAAGTGGTCCCTTTGAGGAAGGCTCTACAAAGCCTATGAGCCATAAGATTAGGTTCATTAGCAACATGAAAGGTGGAAATGGCTGCCAACTGGACTTTGATAGCTGCCGCTGCTTAGCCTTGGTTGAATAACTGCGAGAGGTAGTCTAAACGGTGAAAATGGGAGCTGTGTAAGGATCAAGGTTTCTCTCATGGGCCCAAAAGGAGAATCTCTTCCATTTACTGGTATAAATCTTTCTGGTAGAAGGTTTGTGAGAAGATGACAGGATGTGTACAACCTCAGGACAAAAGCCATGAAGCCTGACTAAGGATGGAATTGGAGCTGTCAAGTTTAGGGTGTGGAGAGAGAGAGATGGAATGCCCCTGATGTGTGTCAGTAAATCTGGTATTGGATCCAGAGTCCACGGTTCATCCTTTAGATGAGGTCTGAGGAAGGGAAACCAAATCTGTCAAGGCCAGTAAGGAGCAATTAGGATAATTCTGCTTCCCAAGGATATTACTTTCTGAATTACCTTCGCTATTAGGGGGGAGGGAGGGAAAGCATAGAGAAGTCCTGAGGGCCAATCGTGAATGAGTGCGTCTCTCGGTGCTTCCCCTTTCAGGGAAATCAGGGTAAAGTAGCTGCTGCATTTGGCATTGAGCGGGATGACAAAGAGATCGCAGCAAGGCTGAACCCATTTGCGAAAAATTTATTCCGCAATGTGTGTGTTCAGAGACCACTCGTGAAGCATCAGAATAGCCCTGCTGACCCTGTCGGCTATGACGTTGGATTTGTCCGGATGTGCGTTGCTATCAAAGCGCTGGGAAGACACCGCCCACTCCCATACTCGTAAGGCTTCTCTGCAGAGGGTGAGAGATTTGGTTCCTCCTTGTTTGTTTAGGTACCATACCACCGACGTGTTGTCTGAGTGGATGGCAATCGTCCCTAGAGGGAGAAAGCTGTGAAGTGCTTGCAATGCTAGAAGCACTGCTCTCATCTCTAAGACGTTGATATGCAAATGAGCCTTGTGATCTTGCCATGTGCTTTGGACTGTTCTCCCTAGATAATGCCCACCCACCCTATCTGGGAGGCATCCATGATCACAGTGGCAACTGGGGGGAGGAACAAATGGTCTGCCTGTGTTTAGATTGCTGGTCTGGGTCCACCAATGAAGATCCTGTTTGCACAAATTTGTTATCAGGATGAGTTAAGACACAGGAAGGTACTGAGCAAAAAGTAACCACTGCAGGATCCTCATGTGCAGTCTGGCTAATGGAACTAGATTTATTGTGGAAGCCATGGTCCCTAGTAGCTTGAGCACCACCTTTACTTTGACTTTTCTTAGTGGAAGTAAGTTTAAGACTTGTTCCCTTAGACACTGAATTCTTTCCACAGTAAGGTAAGCCCTCATTGAGACTGTGTCTATTTCGGCGCCAATAAAATTCACATGCTGAGAGGGCGACAATGCAGATTATTGCCAATTTACAGTAATTCCTATCTGCCGGGAGGTTGAAATGGTAGTGTCCCTGGCCTGTAACAGTAGATGTAACAGTAGATGCCTGATGGTGGCAGTCAGGAGCCAGTCGTCCAGATATGGAAACACTTGGAATCCCTGACGTCTCAAAAGAGCCGTAACCACTGCCATACATTTGGTGAACACCCTGGGGGCTGTGGTGAGACCCAAAGGACATGGCCCGGAACTGGTAATGACTGGCTTCCAGCCGGAAGCTTAAGTGATTCCTCGATGCCCTGTCCATTTTGATGTGGTAGTAAGCATCTTGGGAATCTATGGAGCACATCCAAATGTCTTTCCAAAACAACGGGAGTATCGACTGTAAGGTGACCATTCAGAACTTGGACTTCTGTACAGATTTGTTCAATTTGCTGAGATCCAAAATGGATCTCATGTCTCCTGTTCTTTTTGGCACCAAAAAGAATCTGGAGTAAGTCCCTAATCCTACTTGGTCTGCGGGGATGGGTTGGATGACTCTCTTCACAAGCAACTTTTGGATTTCTAGAGTTGCTGAATCCCTGTGATTGGGTGGCACATCTGGGATTCATCTGATCTGAAGGGGTGAAGAGAAGGGAATATGGTAACCTCTGGTAATTATCTTTAATACCCACTTGTCTTGACAGACATCGTGCCAGGCTTCTGGGTATAAAGAAATAAGACCCCCGACTGGCTCCAGAGACATGCAGTTGGGGCCTCCTTTCAGAAGCGTTGATAGGGATGACCACGAAAGGAATCATGGTCTCCATGGTTTTGCGGGCCTCCTCTACCTCTAGGGCGGTATCTACCATTATTTCCTCCTCCTCTGCCTCTGGAGAAGGAATCACCTTGTGCATCCTGAAAAAACCTCGGTGATTTTCTGAACCACATTTTGCTGCCCTTCTGCCCTTTGGGATAGGGTCTAAAAGGGACGGAAAAATGGACTCCCACAGCAGACAGGGTTTTTCCTTCTTGCTCGCACCTGGTGAGTGTGTCCTTCACCTTGGTTCCGAACAATGAGGTTCCGTCAAATGGGGTGCTGGTAAATGTAGACTTAAAGGCCTCTGCAAAATTACACAAATGCATCCAGGAGTGTCTTCTGAGAGAGACTCTTGAACACACTTGCTCTACTCGCTCCATCTGCTGCATATGAAATCAGCCTCATGGAGGAGTTCACAATAGAATTAAGGGTAGACATCTGTGCATTGACCTTCTAAGATACTGCATCAGATATGTTATCCTGTAGAGCATCTCCCAGCTCTTTGAGGAGATCTCTCTGGAGCCTTGTGAAATGGGACAGGTAGTTCAGCGATCGAAGTGTAAAAGCCACTGAAGAAAAGACATGCTTCCCATACCTATCCATCATTTGAGACTCCTTGTTCGGTGGATGGACAGTGGAGAAAGTTTTGGCAAGTTCCTTCCTGGTGACTGCCGCCATCACCATGGCATCTACCGGTACACCCTTAGTAAGAAAGTCCTTGTCCTGGGGTGCTGACAAATTTATTTGGTCTTCTTGGAACCAGTTCCACAGAATCAGGAGATTCCCACACCTTTCAACTTACTAAATCGAAAAGGGGGAGACAACAGAGAGGCAGAGGGTACACTGACTCCTCATTAGAAGGGGATGTGGTGGGCCAGCCGCCTCTCTGTTTAAGGATCTCAAGGATATCTGCAAATGAGATATCATAGTCATAGGATGACTTGGGGGACCCTTTTGACTCCTCAAGGTCAGTGTCTGATGTAATAGACTCATCAGGGGAGTCAACATGTTTCCCCTTACAAGTTTTCTTCCTAGGTGCTTCCTCAGACAGGCATTCTGAGACAACCTCGGAAAACTGGGGACCACTCATGGAGGTATCCTGAGGCTGCGGGTCTCTGCTGTGTTGGGAGAGAGAGGGAGCTGAGACTGAAGTCGGCGCCTTAGCAGGAAGAGTGTTGGTACCTCTGGATGGAGCTGAAGACCTGGACAGGACACACCTCGAAGGCCAATCCTCCTGGCTCCGAGGATGCCCTCCGCTCCAAAGTAGTAGAGGCAGCCCTCAGCGCCAAGGAGATGGGCTCAGAGGCTGATGCAGGGTTCAAGCTCACCTGGGCCGAAGCACTGAGAGATGGGCTCTGAACCGAAGTTCAATTCAAAGCATCCCCCTCGGGCCTGACCGGAGAGCTGAGGACCCTACACCCCGCGGCCGGCACCGAAAGGGTCAGAGCGGATATCGAACAGAGAGACCAACTTAGGTAGCTGGAACTGACCTATCCACAGCCGGTGGCACTGACAACTCTGGCTCCGAAGGCTCAGAGAGGCTCGGAGGAACATCAATCGGGTGTGGGGGCACATGGGGCTCTGAAACTGACTGGGATGGAGTTGAAAGCAAATTTGCCAGAGCCTAAGTCTGAAGCAGTCTATGCACCACTCTCTCAACGTCCTCATCAGAACGGCTCCTAGAGGACCTGGAAGATACAGTGGGGGATCTAGAACACTGTAATACAGGCGAACTAAGAGTCGGGGGAAACCGGTCAAGTTATGATGGCTCCGAGATGTAGTGTCAGTTATCGGCTCAGAAGTTCCTGGAGCCGAGACTGATGGATCCACTAAGCTAACCTTTGTCGGCACCGAAATCAGTGGAGCCGATGAGGGTGTAGCCACTTTAGCAATTTTGTCTGGTGGCTCCGATGAAACAGAATGGGTGGGGGTCTGCCTTTTTGTAGTTTTAGGTCTGTCTTTTTTGGAGGAGGAAAGAGATTTAGAACTGGACGATGAGGATTGTCAATTCCTCCTCAAAGGAATGTTTTAATAGTCCCTTCAATATCAGTTTGTTCTTCCTCTCCTGAAGAACATGAGGACTGAACGCATGGCAAAACAGGCAAGACTCTTGGAGGTGAATAGCCCCCAAACAGTAAACACACAAATTGTGCCAATCAGTCAATGACATCTTCTGGGCACATTTAGTATACTTTTTGAAGCCTGAAGGCTTATGATCCTTATTGTTTTTGGACATAATTCAAAAAACAACACACATGTTGACAGAGAAAAGGATAAACGGAGGACTAGGTCCTCTAATTTAAACAGGCCTAGCCCTAAGAGGAAGGAGAATAAACAGAGGACTAGGTCCTTTAATTTAAACGGGCCTAGCCCAGGGAGAAAGGAAAACAGAACTGAGGACTAGGTCCTCTAATTTAAACAGGTCTAGCCCAACAGCTGACAACAGAATGGGGACTAGGTCCTCTAACTTAAATGGGCCTAACCCAAAGGGAAAGCAGCCGCACAGGAGATTTGCGATGCAGGGATACCAAAAGGCTAATGGAAGAATGGCCAAACAACATACAACAAATACACAGAGAAATAAGCAGCAAATAGTCCAAAACAGACAAAGACTGCAATAAACACACAAAACTAGCAAGACAATATAATATTATCCAACAATGATAAGAAGAATATTGAAAAATAGCACTTAGCCATGGCCAAGAAGAATCACATCTAAGCTGAATGAGTGGCAAATGAGATCTGGGGAATAGTAGTGATGCATGATGGGGTACTTCCTAGCCACGAGCCAACAAGATGTTTTTGAGCTACAGTATGGCCGAGTCGGAGCCGAGGTTCGGCTCTGATCCCAAGAGTAAGAATGAAGGCAAGATAGGACTACAGAACATCTTATCTTTTATTATAGACACAATTCCTTCCCTGCCCAAGAAATGCAGAGATTATTAACTATATACATATTTCCACTTAACAGAGCTGACACACACTACAAAACAGGAATACAAATGTTATTTCTGTGCTCTCTAATATCATTCTGATTTGCCTTTGGGTCAGAGAAGGAAAAGTTGTGTAAAATCTTACCATAACCATAGATGTCCTTCTCTTCTATGTTGCAGTATTCTACATATGGGTTTACTCCTCTTGCCAGTATACAAACATTTTCAGTCTCTCTGAAGTGCGTAGGACATCTGACGTGACTGAGGGAAACATGGGCCGTAGAAGTAACATCTGCAAGCACCAGCCCTCAGAACTGAAAGTCCCAGTTGGACCCAGTCCTAATAAGAGCAATGACACTCAGCAAGGGAAATGTAAGCTTTTAGGATACTGCAACATGGAAGAGGAGGACATCTATGGTTATGGTTAGATTTTGCACTACATTTCTATGTAAGAAACAGTTCAAATAAGCAGGCACAATAAGCCTTTAACCAGAAATTCCCAGCTCAGAAGGGCAGAATTTATTCTTATTCCAGGAGGAAAACAGGTCTATTTGTGGTGTACCCCACCTGTGGACCAGATCCAAGAAGACATCGCTGTGAAGCATCCATTCATGGTTGTTTGTGATGGTTCTGCTCAGATGGTCTGCCTGGGAATTGCGGAGAGAGGGAATGTAGACCATCTGTGGAGTAATTCCCTGTGAGATGGCTAGTTCCCATACCATAAGGGCTAGTCTGCAGAGGAGGTAAGACTTGGTTCCTCCCTGCTTGTTGAGATACCACAGTACAGTGGTATTGTCTGTGTAAATATTCAAGGGGCCTTGCTGGAGGAAAGGTAGAAACACCTGAAGATCCAGAAGAATTATCCTCATCTCTCAAAAATTGATGTGTTCTTGTTTGTAAGGTTTTGGCCACAGGCCCTGCACCCTTTGATGGCCCAGAGTTGCTCCCCAGCCCGAGTCTGAGGCATCTGTGTGCATGACCTCTGTGGGTGAAGGTGGATGGAGGGGAAGACCTGGATTGTGGTTCACTTGTGCCAACCACCACTTTATTTCTTTTTTCAGGCAAGGGAGAAGGGCCACCCTGTGGTCCAGAGGATGGAAGTGCAGAGTCCAGACTGACCAAAGATACCATTGTAGCTTTCTCATATGCAGTCTTGCTAAAGGTAGCATGGGTTTGTGGCTACCATATAGCCCAAGATTCTGAAGAACTGCTTTGCTGCCAAATCTGTCGATTTAAGGTGGTTTGTGGTCTGCACTCTTTTGGGAGGAGAGGGTAAATTCTGCCCTTCTGAGCTGGGAATTTCTGGTTAAAGGCTTATTGTGCCTGCTTATTTGAACTGTTTCTTTCTGAAATTGGTGTGCCTTGTTTGCTGTAGCATAGACTAGATTCAGACTTGCTGAATCTAACTGTTTGTATAACTTGAGCACTAATCTAGGCCATCTTTTTTTTGAGAAGGTTCCCCTGCACCCTACTGGCAGGAGTGTGCAGTTAGAACTTGTCTGATTGAAGACTGCTGGAACAGGGCTCAGTTTTTACCTTTTAATTGGTTAATTTGTTTAAATCAGTTTACTCATTTGCTACTGTTATATTTAAAAAATGCACTTTATTCATCTACTTTTACTATATTTGTGTTTCTTCCTACTTTATTTTGCTTTTGCTGCCTATTCTTAAAAGTATTCAATTGTGTTTATTCTGCTGCATTTATTACTGCTTGTTAGTAGCCTGATTAAATTGTAACTGTTATTCTAAGCCTTTTGGTTTAAGCACTTGGACTTCAGGCCAGTTGTACATTAAGAAGGTTTGTGGTTTACACACTTGTGGCAGGACAGGTAGCTAACATCCTTCTAAGTTGGGAGTTGCTGATTGAAGGCTTAGTCTGTTACTCAAAGTGTCTTAGTTCTGGTTTAAAAACTTGGGCTTCAGGCCAGTTATTTTATATTAAGAAGGTTTGTGGTCTGCACTCTTGTGGGAGGAGATGATAGATTATCCCCTTCTGAGTTGGGAATTTCTGGTTAAAAGGCTTATTGTGCCTGCTTATTTGAACTGTTTCTTTCAAAAAATGGTGCACCTTGTATGCTGTAGCATAGACTAGATTCAGACCTGCTGAATCTAGCTTTGTTTGTATAGCTTGAGCACTAATCCAGGCCATCTTTTTTGGAGAAGGTTCCCCTGCACCCAAGTGGCAGGACTGTGCAGTTTGACCTTGTCTGATTGAAGACTGTTGGATCAGGGCTCAGTTTTAAGCTTTTTTATTGGTTAATTTATTTAAATCAGTTTGCTCATTTGCTACCATTATATTTAAAAAAAAAAAAATTCTAGCTTGTTTTACCGCCTTTCCTGTTACTAGACTAGTCCAGATACAGATTGCTGTATTCAGGACTGTACCATAGTTTCTGAGTTCTCCAGACATTTCTGTGTTAGAGGGAAGACTGTCAGCTTATCAGTGGGAGTGGTAAGAACTAGATAGCCTACTACAAGAGGAGTGGTTTCAAGCTCCCTTTCAACTTTCTGCTTTAAAAGCCCGTGTTTGCTCGCTATGCAGCACCCCTAAACTAGGGTAAACTATTACTGGTGCCAGAAAGTCTGCTCTTCAATTTTTCCCTTAGATCTTGATAGTTCTCTTCTCTCTTCCATTTAACTAGTTTATTCGCCTAGCACTTCATCTGGTTTCTTGTAGCAATTATTGTAGCACACAAGTGCTAACAGCACTAAATGTCCTATAAGGAAACAGCTCCAGTACTTAATAATGACCATCCCCCCTCCTGGCATGTCTAAAGGTCAGTTCCCCGTGCTTTCTCCTATTAACCTGGTGAACTTGGGCATTCTGAGAGAGTGTAGCAACTGCCTCATGTACACAGACAACCCTCTTCTCTTACCTCCCAACACTCGGACTTGTGAGAGATGCACTTCTATATCCAAACTGGAAGACATGCACTCTCCAGCCAAGACCAGAATAACTGGTCAAGAGGAGAGGGTCAACACCTGCACCACACCACATGGAACACACAGCCCTCCAGAACACCAACCATCACAGCTCTCACATAAAAACACAAACCACACATGCACCTTCACGGCTCTCAATAGAAATCTACCCAAACAGCAGAGACCTCCAAATCAGAAATGCACTCAACCACCACAAGACAGCACAAATCACAAGACACACAGATCATCTACACAGTGTGCACCTCAACCCAAGTCCCTAAGGCAAAACAGCTTGCCCAATACACTAATCATAGGTGACTCGATAGTGAGGCACACTGATGTCCCACTTACTAGGTTGAATAAGGAGAAGGTAACAGCTGCCTGTCAGGTGCCAGGATCAGACACACAACACACAACACACAACACACACACACACACACACACACACACACACACACACACACACACACTCAGGTCATTCCACATTGTCCATGTGGGTGTAAATGACCCGAGACATACCCCCCTGGACTACATGAAAAAAGGGATCTGCTTCAGTAGATCAAACATATTACAAGTTCGAACCACATATGGCAAAGACCATATGTATGAACTTGTAATAGTTTGAACACTGAAGTAAAAAAAAGAAAAAAAAACAACAAAAAACAAAATTAAACATCTGTAGCAGGGGGCCTATGCCCCCCTGCACCCCCTTACTTAAATATACCAACTCCGAGATCGCACTACATTGCAGAAAAGGGAAATCTTCCCATTCCACACTATATGGAGATCTCCATTCAGTCCGATCGAACATTTTCAAGTTCGATCATATGGTCTCGGCCACATGAGGTTCGAACTTGTTATATATGTTCGATCTACTGAAGGGGACCCGAAAAGAGACATGGAGAAGCTCTCAGATTATGTGACCCAGGCAGGTATGACCTTAGCCCTGAGCAGCATCCTACCGTTGCCCAGGATGATACCGCAGTACAAGCAGAAAATGATTGACTTTAACAATTGGCTAAATGTCTGGTGTCATTCTAAAGGGATCCAGTATCTGTCTGCTTCGGATGACATGATTGACGGACCTCAATGTTTTGCCAGAAATGGCCTGCATCTGTCAACCCTAGGTTTCCAGATACTGGTTAAGGACCTTGCCACCCCTATATTGCCTTTTTAGGTGGTGATTCAAAGACCAAATTACCACAGTAGCTATAATTAAATCCAATCTGAGGGTCATGCTGCTCAATGCTAGAAGTCAATCTCAAGATGCACTCGCTCGAAGCACTCCTCAAATGGAGATCATCAACATTTGTGCTGTAACAGAGACCTGGTTTAAAGCAGCAGACAGCACCCTTGTGTCCTGCGCTACCAGGCTATAACTCATTCCACACCTTTCGGCTCCAGAAAATGGAGCAAAGCTCCAAAGGCGGTGGCATCTCCACATTCATAAAGGATATGCATGCCTCCAGACTAGTAGCTCAGCATAATGCATCGGAGATACTTCAGGTACAACTAACAGTGGGTAAGATGGCGATTCAGATCGTAGCCTGTATAGGTCCCAAACCATGTCCAAAGACTCTCATTCCATGTTCCTAAGCATCCTGGAAACTATTAGGGTCCAACCCAACACTCTCATACTGGGTGACGTCAACTACCCCTCCATCAACTTGGAAAACTATTCATGCACCAATACACTTGCCCAACTCTTCCTGGAATTCATTAATTCCAGTGCACTGAACTAGCTCATTCTTACCCCCACTAGAGGAAGCAACATCCTTGACCGGGTTATTACTAACATGGGCAACTGTTGCTCAACACCAATAGTCAATTCCTCCCTGGTTAGATCCAACCACAAACTAATTACCATGGAAATCCACATCTCACCCACACCAACAGCAAAGGCAACACCATGAAAAACTTCTCCAAAGCTGACTTTGGGCTCTCACAAACTGAGGTGGCTAACCTCACAGCACCCATGCAAATGGAAAATAGGTGCATGACTGTCGAATCATACACCAGTGCACTGTATGAACACGTACATAAATGCATGGAACTAGCCATACCCAACAGAACCCAGACGCTCTCCTCCAAAATAAGGAAGCCAATCTTGTGGTCCCCTGCCATTAACAAACTCTACAACAGAAGGAAGAAACTGTTGCAGAAAAAGGTGAAGTCCCAAGACTGGAAAAACTCCTTTATTAGCCTCAACAAAAAGTTAAGATCCCTCATCAAAACCTCTAAAGCTATTTACGAAGGCAGAATTGCAGTAGATACTAAAAACAACCACAAAGCCTTCTACAGTTATATCAAGAATCTCTATGGCAATAACCAGATTTGCTCAGAGTTACTGCACAATGGTACCTTCTATACTGAGCCAACAGATATTGCCAACATACTGGCCGACAGATTCAGTGCCAACTTTACACCCCCCCAAAGGACCAATCACAATACCGGAAGAATGCCAGGCACCCAACATTACTGCAGCACAGGTTAAAGCTGCATTGTCCAAGGCCATGAATACAGAGTCCATGGGGGCTGACAATATCCCTGGCTGTGTTCTACATGAACTACAAAGTGAACTGGCACTACATCTGTGTGCCCTCTTCAATCACAGCCTCATTTCAAGCTTTGTCTCTACAGAATGGTGCACTGCTACAGTCATCCCTCTCCATAAAGGGGGAGCGACTACAGATCCTGTGAATTATCGCCCCATTAGCCTGATATGTAAGGCTATGGAGCGCATCATCATGGACCTTAATTAACAAGGATATAGGGAATCTCCAAACTCTGGGTCCCTCGCAATTTGGTTTTGTGAAGGGTAGATCATGACTGCTCAATCTGGTTGAATTCTTTGAGTCAGTCACCAGAGCTGTGGATGAGGGCAAGGCAGTTCATACAGCCTACCTTGATCTGGCCAAGGACTTTGATACCATTCCCCACTCAGGAATTATTGATAGACTCACCAAACTCGGCATCAACCCCTGTATCACTAGGTGGGTTGCAAATTGGTTCACAGAATTTCCAAGACACACTTTTCGGACCACTGCACAAATGAGAACCAAGATAAGTAGGTATAACTTTAATCACCGACCATCAAAGACTAAGCGCTTTCACCATTGAATAATGGCATCTTCAGAGTCAGCATTAACAAACACTAACAACCATTAAATAATACAATGCATTAACCAATAAAAACATTAATTAGTAAATTAATTAATAAACACATTAATTCAATACCAATGAGTCCAATAATCCTAAAATTAACTTAACCTGATTCAGAGTAAACCCCAACAGTGTATTACAAATACAATAATATAATATAATAATTTACATTTAATTTAAAACATTTAAATAATGTAAGATCTTTGTTTTAATACTGGCTTAAGGGAAATGTAGTCGTTCAGCCCTGGTTGCCTCATTGCATTAAGCCTAAGCTGCCATTCAGCTTCAAGACAGGCAACCTTATTACTGACATCGCCTCCCTGATCAGTAAACACTATCAATAATAAAAAATATTAACTTCTTAAAATTTACACATTTAACAGAATGTAAAAACAAGGCATTGTGAGCATCTTTGTTTTTAATGGATCTATTGTGCTCCATTACCCTATTCTTTAACCTACGGGTAGTCATGCCCACATAAAATGCATCACAGGAAGTGCAAGATGCCACATACACTAAATTCCTGCTATTGCAATTGCATACGCCTGGACATGCCAGGGTACACACAAATCCTGAAACACACAAGTAGGCCCCTTCAGCAATGAACCTACATGCACTACAGGCCCCACATTTACCCATCCAAGACTTCGGTGATTTCATAACCTTCTCTAACATACTTTTTAAATTGACTCCCTTAGCAAAAACTATCTTAGGCTCCTTTCCTACAATAACTTTAATATCTGACCCCAAACACTCATTCCATGCATATCTCACCACAGCACACAATTCTGAGGACTTTTCACCATATTGTAAAACAAATACAGGCCCACATTGCTTAACCTCCTCATTAATCCCAAATTCACCCTCATCCACTAAAAATGTACCACCATCAGACACTCCTTGCTTCAAAATAGGTGTATAAATCGTCCGCCTCTTTTTATATACTTCTTTCTTGACATTTAACAAAAGCTTCAGAGGGTACCCACGATCAAGCAACATACCTATTAATTTATACATTTCCTGTTTAAAAACCCCCTCATCACTAACGAGCCTCGAGGTCCTAACCATCTGGCCTTTAGCCACCCCTTTTCTTTGATAAAAGGGGTGACAACTATCAAAATGAAGCAACGAATTTGAATAATTGAGGGGTGTCAGAAATAACTGTGACTCTCTTAGTTTTCTTACGATTGATGTGGTCAACCTTTTTTCAGTAATTCCCCACAAACAGGGTCTGGAAATGTTTTATGATAGTTTGAATGCCAGTGATATGGTTGACAAGGATAGATTAAATCTGTTATATGATTTAATGGAAATAGTCCTTTGTAACAATTTTATGAAGTTTGAAGGAGAATTATTCCAACAATGTTCTGGTGTGGCAATGGGTGCCAAGTGTGCCCCTGTTTTTGCAAATCTTGTTTTGTTGGCATGGGAGATGGTGTTTGTTTTCCCCTCTGTATTTCATTCTAAAATTGTGTTATATAGCAGGTTCCTGGATGATTTATTGATTCTTTGGGAAGGTAATGAGAGTGAGGCTATTGAATTTGTAGATTATTTAAATGGTACCACAGGGTTTTTAAAATTTACTTATGTATGGAATAAGGAAAGTATTAACTACTTGGACATTACTATAGCTAAAAGTGGGGGTGAGTTAACTAGTACCATTTTTAGGAAAGAAAATTATTCAAATTCGTTGCTTCATTTTGATAGTTGTCACCCCTCTTATCAGAGAAAAGGGGTGGCTAAAGGCCAGATGGTTAGGACCTCAAGGCTCGTTAGTGATGAGGGGGTTTTTAAACAGGAAATGTATAAATTAATAGGTATGTTGCTTGATCGTGGGTACCCTCTGAAGCTTTTGTTAAATGTCAAGAAAGAAGTATATAAAAAGAGGCGGACAATTTATACACCTATTTTGAAGCAAGGAGTGTCTGATGGTGGTACATTTTTAGTGGAGGAGGGTGAATTTGGGATTAATAAGGAGGTTAAGCAATGTGGGCCTGTATTTGTTTTAAAATACGGTGAAAAGTCCTCAGAAATGTGTGCTGTGGTGAGATATGCATGGAATGAGTGTTTGGGGTCAGATATTAAAGTTATTGTAGGAAAGGAGCTTAAGATAGTTTTTGCTAAGGGAGTCAATTTAAAAAGTATGCTAGAGAAGGTTACGAAATCATCGAAGTCTTGGATGGGTAAATGTGGGGCCTGTAGTGCATGTAGGTTCATTGCTGAAGGGGCCTACTTGTGTGTTTCAGGATTTGGGCGTACCCTGGCATGTCCAGGCGTATGCAATTGCAATTGCAGGAATTTAGTGTATGTGGCATCTTGCACTTCCTGTGATGCATTTTATGTGGGCATGACTACCCATAGGTTAAAGGATAGGGTAATGGAGCACAATAGATCCATTAAAAACAAAGATGCTCACAATGCCTTGTTTTTACATTCTGTTAAATGTGTAAATTTTAAGAAGTTTATATTTTTTATTATTGATAGAGTGTTTACTGATCAGGGAGGCGATGTCAGTAATAAGGTTGCCTGTCTTGAAGCTGAATGGCAGCTTAGGCTTAATGCAATGAGGCAACCAGGGCTGAACGACTACATTTCCCTTAAGCCAGTATTAAAACAAAGATCTTACATTATTTAAATGTTTTAAATTAAATGTAAATTATTATATTATTGTATTTGTAATACACTGTTGGGGTTTACTCTGAATCAGGTTAAGTTAATTTTAGGATTATTGGACTCATTGGTTTTGAATTAATGAATTGAATTAATGTGTTTATTAATTAATTTACTAATTAATGTTTTTATTGGTTAATGCATTGTATTATTTAATGGTTGTTAGTGTTTGTTAATGCTGACTCTGAAGATACCATTATTCAATGGTGAAAGCGCTTAGTCTTTGATGGTCGGTGATTAAAGTTATACCTACTTATCTTGGTTCTCATTTGTGCAGTGGTCCGAAAAGTGTGTCTTGGAAATTCTGTCAAGCCCCTCTGGTTGGGTTTTTTTCTACTTTTGTTTGGCTCACAGAACCCACAGTGTGAAAGCAGCAGACTCCAAGTCAGACTGCCGACCAGTTAGAGGGATCGGTCCTGGGTCCTCTCCTGTTTGGCATTTACTTTTCAGAAGTCCAGGCCAACATGGAGGGATTCTAGCTGACCAAGTTCGCTGACAATTGCAAGCTAGGAGCCATTATTAACTCCCCAAGTGATGTAGACATCCTAAAGAAAGGGCTCACTGAGACCAGTGACTGGTGTCAAAACCAGGGCCTTAAGCTAAATGCCAAAAAGTGTAGTCATTCCCTTTGGGAAAAACTCCGTTCCCACTAATTACCACATTGATGGTAGCCCACTGAAGGTGTTATTAGAGATCTGGGGACACAGGCTGACAGCAACCTCTCCTTCGACCACCACACTGCCACTGTATTCAGAAAGTCCTTCTATGTGGCACATCTCATTACCAAGGGTTTTGCATCCAGGAAGAAAGAGGTCATCATCTCTCTCTACTCTTCCCTCATTAGACCAGTCATCGAGTATAATGCCCCATTTGGCATGTACCTCACTAAACACCTGGAACAGCTGGAAAGGCCACAAAAGTACCTCACAAAGAGGATCTTAGGCCCCTACATGGACAGACTAAAAAAACTCCAGCTTTTCTCTGTCTCATATCATCTATTAAGAGGTGATCTCTGCTTGACTTACAAAGCCACGTCTGACCCAGCCCTGTTAGAAATGTTACACCTAAAGAAATCCCAATCCCTCCGCACCACACGCTCCAGGGACCACAACCTCATTACCACAATCAACAGAACATGCTAGAGGGACAGGTTCATAACCCATAGACTGCCCATGCTCTGGAATAGACTTCCCATGCATGTCAAGAAGAGCACCTTACTGGCCCTTTTCAGAGAAATCTTGGGAGTGGATGGGAAATAGAAAGTTCACCCCGGGGATCACTCCCAGTAGCTCTACTTGATAGAGGTACCGGGAACTAACAGCGGCATGATGCCAGGGCACTTCTATGGGCTAGGCTTGTAAAGCCTCCAAGGCCATTGGCCTAGTATACACCTCCAAACCTATTGAGAACCAGAAGTAGATGTTCTGTCAATGTTTCTACCTTTTGGGGTGGGAGATATGTTTCCATGAGGTCTGCGCATATTCTGCACCCGAGGAAGACAATGTCTTGGGTTGTTTGGAGATGTGATTTTGAGAAGTTTAACTGAAATCCCAGGGACTGTAGAAGAGAGACTACAATGTGGATGTAGTGCTCAAGGATCTCCTTGCTGCCTACTTGGATCAACATGTCATCAATGTAAGGGAATATCTGTATTCCCTTTATCCTGCAAAAAACAATCACTGGGGCCAGACATTTTTGCATAAACTCTGGGTGCAGTGAAAAGCCCAAATGGCAAGGCAGAGAACTGAAAGTAGGAACAGCCCACTAAGAACCTCAGGTATTTCCTGTAAGTTGGTTTTATGGGGATGTGGAAATAAGCATCCTTTATATCTAACACTTGTGGAAGCAGAAGAGGAAAGAGGGTTGGGTAGGGTCAACATTCTGATGGTAGAAACCTTTAGGAACAGGTTGAGGTGGGAGAAGTCTAGAACAGGTCTCCAGGGTCCTCCAGGGTCCATCCTTCTGGGGACCAGGAAGATCCTGGAGTAGAAGCCTCTTCCTTTTATGACTGAGGGAACTGATTCGATGGTGCCTTGAGCCAGCAGAGTTTGCAGCGCTGGTTGCATGAGGTGCAACTGTTGTGTAGAAGGCTGTGGAGTGCCTATCCCTTTTGGGGGGGGGGGGGCAAGACATGAAAATAACCATTCTGGAGGACTGACAGGACCCACTTGTCTGAAGTGATGTTGGCCCACACAGGGAGGCAGTGAGAGAGGCGGGCTGACAGAGGTAAAGAAGGAGGGGGGGGGAGGATGCAAGGATGGCAGACAGTTAGATGCTACCTGCCCTGTTTTGAAAGGGCGATCTCTGGCTAGAAGAGGGAGATGCTCTAGCTGGAGGGGATTGTTTCCTTGTAGGCTTCCTAGGCCTTGAAGGAGCAAGTAGGACGAGAGCGTTTCCTTATAAACTGGGTTTTAGCTGGATATAGTTTCTTTGGAACTTTGGTATGGGAGAGACCAGCAAGTGTTTAAGGTCCTGCATTTCTTTACCTTTTTACTGCAGTGACTTGAAAAGGTCTACTTTAGAGCCAAACAATGCTGTATTGTCCAAGGGTGAATCAATAAGCTTTGCCTTAAAAACCTCAGGAAGGGGTTGAAGGCAAAGCTAAGAGCATCTACGTAAGGCAGATGCTGCTGACCTGGCTGAAGATTCAGCAGCATCATAACTGCACTTTATAGAGTGCCTGGTAACCTGGGAAGTGAGGACAGTGAGGCTTTGGCAGAGCAGTCAGGGATATCCGCCAGTTCTTTGGTGGCTGATTCCAGAAGGGACAGGGCATACTTGGCTGTGTATGTCTGGTAGTTTGTCACCCTGAAAGACAAGGTAGCAGAGGTATAAATCTTCTTACCCAGATGTTCCACAGTTTTGCTGTCCTTGTCAGCAGAGAGGATGGTGGTAGTGGGTAAAAGCTTAGAGGCCTTGTCCGAAGAGATAAGAGATATTGGCTGGGTCAAGCAGGTGGGCACTTAAACAGATGCATCAGGCACCTTAAAAAGTCTGTCAGGTCTGTGTGGAGCAGGTGGTTGGGAATCTGGATTAAGTGATGCTGAAAAGAAGGCAACGAAGGATAGGTGGGAATAACAGATGGGCTTGGGGAATCCATCTGAATGAGACCATAGTATCTTTTTTGGACCCCAGTCATTTCAGAGGATTCCCACTTGAAATTATCTTTCATCTATGAGATAGTTTTCCCAAAGGTCAAGTCCTCAGCTGGGGAGTCAGGATCGACTGATTCTTCCTCAGGGGAGCCATACCCCAAGGGGAAAGAAATCTGGGAGGTGTAAAATAAAGATTCGCCAGAGGAGGAATCTGAAAAGTCTTCCTCTTCCCTTGTACTAGGATTGGAGGTCTAAGGACTAGGGCTCAGGAGTGGTGGGGGGCATGTTAGCACTCGTAGAAGAGGGGTAGGCCTGTAAGGCCCTGAAGGCATTAAACAGGCTTTGGTTGAAAGCCTGCCAATCAGGCATGCTTTCAGAAGAGGGGGAGAGATGCTTTCTTTTGTCTTTTTTTTAAGGAGTCTAGCAGGCATCTGGAGGGGTTTAGAATCTGGAAACTGCAAAGGACCAGAGGGATCCGACAGGCCTTCTGTAAAGCTGGTTCCCCCGGCAGAGACAGATGTTGGTAAAGCCTCAGTGGATGTGCTCTCACCGTGGGATTCTGCGGCATCCTTGGAGGTACCCACTATATCCACTGTGGTGGATCTGGATCCTTCTACCAGGCCAAGGTCAGCCACAGGGTGAGGATCAGACGGTAGAAGCCCAGTGGAAGAGGTAGTCCCATAAGGTCTTGGTCTTTTTTGGCAGTTCCAAAGGAACGCTAGAGGAACTTTCCATCCATAATGCAATTTGCTTAAGGAGTTGGTTTTCCAAGTAAAGGTTTAAAGCATGCAGGCGGCTACATAGGGTCTTGGGTATTAATGCCTGACAAATGAGGCAAGCCTTGTAGTCGTGCGACTGTCTCACACAGAACACACACTGATCATGGGCATCCTTGTGGGAAATCTGCCGGCCGCACGTACACTTGCCCTTTCTGGAAGATATGAACAGGCAATACAAGTAAGGGTCCTCAACAGGATACTTATCTTAATTCTTTGAATCCGGCATCAGCAGGAACACCTGGTGTACGACTGGTGGCTATGAAGTTCTGAGAGCGTGCATACATCACTTTTATGACCCCACTTTGCCCTCAGCCACGTCAGACGTCCTATGTACTTCAGAGGAACTGAAAATATTTGTAAACTGGATGTACGTACGTAAGACAAGAGGAGCAAACTTAAGTAATGTCCTCATTCAATGATCCTAGTGCATTGTTTTTATGGAGTCTTCCCTGTTTTTTATCCACCATTTTCTTTACGTAAACAGGAAAGCAGGAAACCTTTCTCTTGAAGAGTCCATAGTTTTGCACCTGGCTGGTTGCTTATGGCCTCATCACCTTCTTCTTCTGCCTGTTTTCTCTTTGCCTGTTCTATTTGTGCCTGCAGAGGGTCTGAGACAGACGACTTGAAGTAATGCAGGATACAATAACTTAAAACAAGGTTTCCTTTCTCTGCGATGTGTTATGGAAGGAAGAAGAGCATTTCTGTTAGTTTATGTTTGTATTGAAAAATCCTTACCTACAAAAACTCATGCATCTCCAAACCTTTAGAATTTTTTTCCCTCCACAACCACAACACAGAAAAAAAGTCGTCCTTAAGCTGATACAACTGAAAGTTAATCAGTACGGGGCTCAGCTGTTTACGCAGACTTGAACTGGGAATATTTACTGTGGATTCACTATACAATCTCGAAATACTGAAATGTCGAATTTCAGTATTTCGAGACTGCATAGTCGAAATACCACATACACGAAAACCCACAATAACTAACACTACAATCGTGAACATTCACACACACACACACAAACCAGTACATAACCACACACATACACCTACCTAACTAAACAAATCATAACAACACACACAAACAACCTACCTATAAGCAGGGGGGCAAGCCCCCCTGCACCCCTCACATGGGGGGACTGCACCCTTACCCCCCCACTTATATATTCTAACACCCGAGGTCGCACTAAACACACAAACACAACAAAACACCACTGAACACACACACACACACACACACTAAAATCCCTACCAATTATCCTCAAACACACAACACTTACCTGAAACCCCATATAATTCCACAAACCGCACCACACGTCACTAACGCGACACCACGATAGTGGCGGATTCGACATTTGTGGATGCTTTTAAGTGTTGGTTATTCCACACTTGGCATTTTCCATTTTCGGCATTATAGTTTTTCGCCATTTTCATCTCGAGATACCGTAGTTCGAGAGTTCGGTATCTCGAGATTCTCTAGTGTTGCCCTTACTGTATATGTGCTCTTTCTGTTTCAATATTATCAACAGAAAGTCTAATCTGAGGCATTTTTTTCAAAGTCTTTATAATCCTTCCCTTCACTTTGTTCTGGTAGTGCTGTACCTGCTGTAGGGGGTCTGAGTTAGCATATCTTTAAAAGTCTCTAAACTGTTTCGTGATGCATTGTTTTGCTCTAACCGTATCTGTCATAACTAGATTAGGGGTGCTAAAACTAAGCTTTAGTCCTAGCAAAAGCCATGAACCAGCTGACAATTCTGTCACAACCTCAAAAACTCAATGGCAAAACTATACAAGCTGCAACAGGTTTCTTTTATTGCTTTGATTAAACATGTAGCTTTGTTATTGAGACTATGATGGCAAAGGTTCTTTTCCACTGACTTGCAGCCTCAGCCAGTGTTACTCAGGTTCATAGGTTCTTAAGAGGTATGCAGCCAGGAGACCACTAAGTTTACAGCAATTTCCCAATTGCTACAGAGGACTGTCTGATTAACTGACTTCCACAGAAGCATAAAGTAGCAAATGGTGGCTAAGGGAATGAAAACCTGGATCTACCATTTTTGTAAACACATTAATCTGAAACTGCATTTATCACTTACTGGATGGTAACTAGCATGCTTTCAGAGTCTGAGCAATTTATGTATACACACATTCACCTCTGTACTCAGTTTTTTTATTTAGGTACTTACAAATGTCTAATCCATCGACACTTGGAGAAAACTGAGTAATACGCAAAATTCAAGCATGAAACATTAAAACTCTAGCATGAAAAAACTGTAAGGTAAACATCAGTCATTTTATTGAGTAGGACAGAAGTGATGAAACCACAGGATATCAATCATAATACCAAAAACATCATGTGATGTTAATGAAGTAATAAAAATAGCATTAAAAACAGCACACAAAATAAATGAAATACCTCAGTGCTACTTTTTATAGAGATTTATTAGTAGTATAGATTCCTTGGATTTCAATTAACAGAGCTTGGCAAACTCACCAGAGTATTTGTCTGTCTATGCAACTGTACATACATACATACATACATACACAAAAGAATCAAAGACTAACTTGGATTCTGGAGAATGCTCCACTGTTTAAAGCAAAACCAGTACACTGCAACATTTATCTGGGCTATGTCTGGTGTCCTGTTTTCACATCTTTATACTTGCACTCAATAAAATCACCAAATATTAAGTTTTGCATGCCATCACTTTGAAGTACTCTCAGGTTTAATACTATGCACCCATAGTAAATGATACTTTTTAACAGAACAATATTTCTGTGTATAGTAAAAATGCAACTTCAGTGAACGTTCCTGACAAAAAGAAGCACCCAAAGCCGAGACTATTTTAGATGGCTTCATTTTCAAACACAAAATTAAAAACACTGCAGCGATGTGACTGACTGCTTAGAAAACCTTACTGAAAGATTAGCTTTTATTTTAGTTCAGTATAAACTTAAAAAATGCCCTTTCCTCATATGCTTTACAAAAAATGACTCATGCAAACTTGCTTAACCTAATCATTCTGAGCTTTAAATACATTTGTATGTCGCTTACAAGTTCCAGTGTTGAAAAATGATTGCACATAGCAGTACAGCCACTGCTGCACATACACATGCACTAAATCCAAGTCTGTTTGTGTCAGACCCTTCAGCTATTCAGCATTTAGTGTTAGTGACATTTTGTAATCAATTGGCTTGTCAGTGTAATCAACTGGCATGTCAGTCCTAATCAGCCATAATGTGAACAAAACACTGCTTTTTACTGTTAATAATGTAGGCTGTGCAAGCTGGAAAGTGTTTCTAATACAACAGAAGGAAAAAAGAATGTAATATAAAATGCTATACTTCTAAGGAAAGAATTTAATACTCTAAGCAGTTAGCAGCCATTTGGTGCAAGCCAAGACTGATCCATCCTGCTTTGTCATGGGTAGTTGTATTACAAATTAAAGACCCAACAAACTGCTGTGGATACTTCATTCTGCAATTTTTATTTCACAAGCTTTTTTTCAAAGGAGATCTAGTTTACAGATATATAAACTGAGATGTAATTTTTACTGTCACTAGGAAGACTGATACCTTTTTAAACAGTTTTCAAAATGCAGAACTTATTTCATATATAATCTGTACACAAAAGCAAGGCACTATACATTTTCAGATTTAAAGACTGCGTATTTCTGAGTACATTCATGCCATAAATATAAATGTTTTGTTCATCTCCACACCTGAAATATGAACCACAAGTACTGCTATTGCCAAAGGCAATAACAGAGAATACATAAAAAAGATCTGTGGCATGTTTCTAATTTTACCCTTATAAGCCAATTCTCAGCCATCTATCTTCAAAAGGACAAATAATTCTGAAAAAGTGAATATATATAGTGCATTGTTAAATAGATACATATTCTATACTGTGTTTATATAAATATAAATTCTTTGTAATTCACAAACTAACACACAAAAATATCATTTTACAAAAGGAGAAGCTTTTGGTAAACTTTTGTCTGTAGCCAAAGGACACCTCATCATAGATCCAGCAGCCATTGGTTTAAGTGCATAGGAAGCCCACTGCAAAGACTCCCTCCAAGTTAATTGATGGAGACTTCTTCAATCTGTTACAGTATTAGAGAACTCCACAGCAAGCAGCTCCATCTAAAAGCCTCATATACTTCATTCTGAATTCCACGTCAATGTGAACATAGCTGGTCCAAAAATATTTAAAGTGACCGTAGTGGCAGCTCCAGCATAATACTTCATACAAAATCAGTCAAGTGAAAAGTTCTTAAAAAAAGTCCTTTTGCTTTCTTTATGTTTACTTGTTTCCAGGAAGGCAGCACACTGAACTCGTCTCTTGTCATTTGTAATGCTTCCTGCAAAAGAGATACAATAACTTAAGCTGGCTTACTTAGTCTACTATAAATTACATTTCTATCTGAGATCCATAATGTTACACCATATTCACTGAGCAATACGCCACACATTTAAAGGTAGAATTGTAATAATGGAAATGGGGAAAATGACTCAACAATGGAGATCACTGCTGTGGTACAGAGATAAATATTGAAAATACTTCCAGCTCCTCAGATATTAAGTAAATCATCAGAATCTCAGATACATTTTTGCACTCTTAATGGAAGTGCTGGCTGTGATTGCTTTTTAATTTACTTTTGCAACAATGTGTGGATTATTGCTTTAGATCAGAACTGTGATCATATGTATGGTATGCTCATAGCACTTTTACGACTAAAGAACCATCAAAAAAGCTTAGCCATGATAGTCTTTGGTACTAACATTATATATATTAGTTATCCTTGGTATGAAGGATATCTCCACATACACTAAGCACGAATTTATAGTCTCAATCTGATGTCTATTTTTAAAAGCAAATAGTGTTAATTTACTTGGCGTATGCAGGGAGTTTATTCCACAGGTAAGGAATGTACTGGGTTATCAATCTGACATACCAACAGGTGCTGCTGAACTTATATAGTGGAGGTTAAGGTCTCTGGCATGAGTGTTAAGACTATTAGGTGTGAGAAACTGCAGCATGATGGAGAGTAGAGACTTTTGGTGCCCAAAATGTTAATCACCACCACTCAGGAGTTCATATGAGACAGAGTAAGGGGACAAGTAGGGCTCTCCGACTAAATCTTATCATGGTCTAATGGGTAGGAAGCTGCTTATCTGGTCTGCAGTTGTAACTTTTGTCCTCTAAGTAATATGCTGATTTAGCTAATATTCTGGACAAACAGCCATGCCATTAAAGTTTTCAGAATTTAAACCTCAAATGTTTTCAATGGTGCAATTTCTCAGATTCTGCTGAATGCATAAAGACGCATACATACATAGTACTACTGCCATCAGCTGATATTTAGACACACTTAACATTAAGCTTTTAAGTGAGACAGATGGAGTAAAACCTCAGAAAGCAACAGAGATAGAGTTAAATAATGACATTTTCATTATATTTCACTTTTTTCTTCACTCTGTTAATATCACATTACATTAATGGCTACCGTTCTTTACTTCAAATGACCTGCTGTATCTAGTACTGAAGTATACAGTTTCTCCTCCACCTCTACTTTCACTTTTACCCGTTTCCTCTCTTCTTTCATTGTTTAGCATTTTTGCTTAATTACATTTATTGGATGATTACTTCCCTTTCAAACAATGAATAGGCATGATGAGATGAAAATGCTGAACAAATGCAAGACAACAGCCACTGCTAATATGTTAATTCTGTTTCTGAGTTATTTACGTCACTTCTGCCATTTAAAGAAAAAAAAATAATTTTAAAAAATACATAACATACATCATTGGCAGCAAACATCCTAATAGGCCAACTGTCTACACCACCTATAAAATCTTCCAAAAGGCTAACAATAATCCAGTGTTACACTTCGAAAAATAAGCAATAAAAAACACACTCAATCCAATAAAATAAACACTTTTAAATACTAATAAAACAACAAACAAACAGTTCACACCAGCTGGTAAGTGCTTTCATTCTTATAATGGAACTTCTTCATACCCAGTTGCAACAGATAAAAATTCATTAAATACATTTCATTAATTGATATCACTTAACATAAATCAATGATTTAATCCTTTCATTTTCAGGACCACTTTGTAATTCTCCCATTCATTTAAACCAGGAAAACTACAAGCACTTAATTTAATCTGCCAAAGGTATTCTTTCCAATCTAACTCATCTTCTGTATCTAACCTACTCTCAAAATTTAACATTTGATCTATTCAGAAAACCTAAAATTAACTTGTCCTTTTTCCATTTTATGCTTTTTAAAGACATGCTTTGCTAAACCATTATCTAATTCTTCTATTTCTACTGCCCTCAAATGTGTGTACATTCTACCTATATAAAAGGCGGGCACAGCCCACATAACACAATATAAACCACACATTTTGGCCTACAATTATACTCAAGTAATTTGATAACAATCTCTAGCTACTATCTCCACCTGATTATTCTCTAGAACATGAGGGCACAGCTTGCATCTACCACATTTAACCATCCCTTTTTCTTTTCCACTCACAATATCTGCTTTACATTTTAAAGTATTCTTTTAAGGTTTTTTCCTCTTTTGGAAACAAAAATAAGATAATCGCCTACTATATGTTGCACAGCCTCAAAATTCATCAAAAATTTTCAGTTATTTTTAATTATTGATTTTATACTTAATTCATCTACTGAATTATGTAATACACAGGCTACTGCATAATTATTAACTTTGTAAGAATAAAGTACAATAAACCCGCCAAACACTTTGCCGTGTACTTTGTAACGGAACAACAGGGGAACTTTTTACATCTTGTTTTTGGTCTGAAAAGACTGCTTTTGCATATAAAGAAAGGTCCGTTTTTGTCAGCTGTTTACATTAGCTCCGTATTGTGTAACGGAACAACAGGGGAGCTTTCTTCATCTTTTTTCCATCTCGTTTTGTCTGAAAAGACTGTCTGTGCACAAAAAGGAAGGTAACATTACTTGACATTGCCTTTTATATTTGCTATATGTACTTTAAATCAAAGTTAAGGTGTTTCAGGAGCTGACACCAACTTTTTATTTATTTTATTTTATAATTATTAACTTTACCTTCTTTACTTTTCATAACCTCATAATTATTACCTTCTCTCTCATATTTAACCTCTTCTAAAACTTCTTTAATTCTGTGGGATTTCCCCTATTTAAAAATGTTTCCTCCATTTGTTCACATTCTTTGTTTACTTATCTTCTGTCAATGCACTTAACCTCAAAAACTGTCCTTTCACTATATTTCGTTTTAAACTTTTCTTATGAAGACTATTGTAATGTAAATAACTATTACTTTATGTCTCTTTTCTAAGTATCCTAATTTTCAACCTGTTGGCAGATTTATAAACCATTAGGTCCAAGAACTGAATTTCACTTATTCCATACTTATATGTGAACTTTAAATAATTTGTAGCATTGTTTAAATATGCTAAAAATTCCAACAAATTTTTTTCATCACCATTCCATATTGATTCCGGAGTTAATTCTAGATTTTTTAGCCTGGAAAATGAGAGCAAGTGATGTACTGAGCATGTTCAAGTTGTGTAGGAAGTAGATGAGCATGAGACCGAAGGACAAAGAACTTCCAAATGATTACATTAAATTCAGGAGAAGCAGTACAAATAAATCACGACAGAGGTACTGGCTTTGAGAATCAAAGTGAAAAGCAGCAGGCAGCCCAAGGTTTTAACAAAAAATTGAACAAGTGGAGGAAACATTTTTAAATTGGGGATATCCCATGGAATTAAAGAAGTTGTTTACCTTACAAACACAAGGTGCAGGGCTTGATTCTCACATGGGGTAACTGGCTAGGCTGAAAATGGCCCAAAAGGGCAGTTAGCCTAGTACTAATCTATGAATCTTTTAGAAGAGGTTAAATATGAGACAGAAACAGATAATTATGAGGTTAAGAAAAGTAAAGACGGTAAAGTTAATAATTATGCAGTAGCCTGTGTATTACAGAATTCAGTAGATGAATTAAGTATAAAATCAATAATTAAAAAAAATGAAATTTTTGTTGAATTTTGAGGGGGTGCGAGATATAGTAGGATATAGTCCTATTTTTGTTTCTGAGAGAGGAAAAAAATTAAAAGAATACTTTTATAAAAAGTGTAAAGCAGATATTGTGAGTGGAAAAGAAAAAGGGGTGGTTAAATGTGGTAGATGCAAGCTGTGCCCTCATGTTCTACAGAATAATCAGGTGGAGATAGTAGCTAGAGATTATGTTATCAAATTATTTAACAAGTATAATCGTAGGTCAAAATTTGTGGTTTATATTACATTATGTGAGTTATGCCCAGCCTTTGATATAGGCAGAATGAGTAGGGAGTTATATAAAAGAATGTACGAACATTTGAGGGCAGTAGAAATACAAGAATTAAATAATGGTTTAGCAAAGCATGCATTTAAAAAGTATAAAATGGAAAAAAGAAAAGTTAATTTTAGGTTTTCTGAATAGATCAAGTATTAAAAATTTTGTGAGTATGTAAGATGCAGAAGATTAGTTAGACTGGAAAGAATACTGTTGGGCGGGTTAAATTAAATGCTTGTAGTTTTTCTGGTTTAAATGAACAGCAGAATTACAAACTGTTCCTGAAAAAGAAAGGGTTAAATCATTGATTTAAGTCAAGTGACATCAATTACTGAAATGCATATAAATAGAAGTTATGTCCTTACCATAACGTTCCATGTGGAGTGTTCATCTCGCCTTTGTTCTTACACCTGGGTTCGGAGCCAATCCTCGGCTCCGTGTCAGCCGCTTGGCAAAGCTCTGCATCGAGAAGAAGCTCGAGACCAACCTATCTCCCACAATCCCCCTCTGCCTTTACCTCAGATCTAGTTTGCAAGCAAACCAGAAGTCAACGGAAGAGAATATAACACATTCATGCAAAAACATAGCTGAAACACAGCCACAACAACTGAACAAAGGCAGAAGCGGGAGAACCAAACCAGGCACCTAAACTGGACGTTCTTCCTGAGGGTGTTAAGGTGGGAATGTAAGAACAAAGGCGAGATGAACAATCCACATGGAACGTTATGGTAAGGACATAACTTCTATATGTGAGAGTGTTCAATCTCGCCATTTGTTCTTGCACCTGGGTAGCGTCCCTAGCTCCATGTTCCTGAGGAACTCACGGGAGAACGTTCCTGAGCACAGTGGAACCAAAGGTTGCCCTGTCCCTGGAAATCCTATCTACTTTGTAATGAATAATGAATGTATGTGGTTTAGACCAAGTGGTAGCCGCACAAATAGTGTCCAACGGTAGGCGGGCTGCATGAACCAGGGATGTAGATATTGATCTTGTAGAGTGCCCTTTGGGCTGGACAGGTAAATTCTGCTCAGAGGCAGTATAAACAAAAATAATACAATCGGAAAGCCATTTGGAAAGGGTTCGTTTCGTAACTGCCATGCCCTTTCTGCTGTCTGCAAAGGCTATAAAGAGCTGGTCTGTTTTTCTGTGATCCTTTGTTCTATCCAAGTAAAACCTGAGTTGTCTATGAACATCTAACTTGTGTAACATATATTCCAACTTATTGGAATGGTTCTTGAAAAAAGTGGGGAGCTCAATGGACTGATTAATATTATTAACGGAGCAAACTTTGGGAAGAAAGGATGGATTAGTGCGAAGAGATACTCTATCAGGGTGAAAGATCAAATATGGGTGTTTAACGGAAAGAGCTTGAAGTTCCGATACCCGTCTGGCCGATGTGATAGCTACCAGAAAAGGGTTTTCCATGACAAAAACTTCAAAGAACAGGAAGAGGCTGGTTCAAAGGGTGGTAGCATTAGCTGTGATAATAGAAGGTTCAAATTCCAAGGTGATGTAGGAATTCTAACTGGTGGCCTAATATGGAAAGATCCTTTTAGAAAGGCCTTACAAAGTCTATGAGCCATAATAGGAGCCCCATTTTCTCCCACATGAAAGTTTGAAATGGCAGCCAATTGCACTCTCAAACTGGCAGGAGAAGCTCCTTGGTGGAATAGTTCGGCTAAAAACTCCAAGACTTTTAAGAGGGGCTATTACGGGATCCAATTGTTGTGTAGTTGCCCAGTGTACAAAACGCTTCCATTTACTAGTGTAAATCTTTGTAGTGGAAGCTTTATGAGAAGCCACCAGAATATTTTGAACTGCAGGGGAAAGAAGATCAGATCTGGCTAAGAAGGGAAGTGGAGCAGGCAAGCTGCTAGTCTGAGGGAGAGTAGCGACGGGTGGGGGAGCCCCTGACGAGTGGGTCAGCAGATCCGGCTCCGGGTCCAGAATCCAGGGTTCCCGAATTCGGTGTGCTAGAAGAAAGGGAAACCAAATTTGACGAGGCCAGAATGGGGCAATGAGGATTATTGTCCTTTGCAGGTTGTTGGCTTTCTGTAGAAATTTTGCAATCAGGGGAATAGGAGGAAAGGTGTACAGGAGACCCGGGGGCCAATCATGAACCAGAGCGTCCCTGGGGACTTCCCCTGGAGGGGGTAATAGGGCAAAATAGCTTCTGCATTTGGCGTTCATTGGAGACGCAAACAGATCGCAGCAAGGCTGGCCCCACTTGCGAAAAATTTCCTTCGCAATTGATTGTTTGAGGGACCACTCGTGAGGTAACAGGATGGCTCTGCTCGACCTGTCCGCTATGACGTTGGATAACCCCGGGATGTGCGTTGCTATCAGAAAGCGACCCGTGGACTCTGCCCATTGCCAGATTCTCATGGCCTCTCTGCATAGTTGATAAGACTTGGTTCCCCCTTGGTTGTTTATGTACCAGACTACGGACATGTTGTCCAACTGAACTGCAATGGTCCCTAGAGGAAGAAGGGGAGAAAAGTGTTGCAATGCTAGAAACACTGCCCTCATCTCTAGAACATTGATGTGCAGATTGTACTCCAATTTGGTCCATTCGCCTTGGACTGTCTGTCCCTGAAAGATGCCCCCCCACCCTATCAGGGAAGCGTCCGTGGTCACCGTAGCTGTCAGCGTGGGTAGCACAAATGGTCTTCCGCTGGAGAGATTGCAAGTCTGAAGCCACCAAGACAGGTGTGATTTGCAGATGTTCGTGATGTGAATTTCATGTGTCAGGGGTAACTGTTGGAACAACCACTGTGCAAACAGTAGCCATTGAAGAACTCTCATGTGCAGTCTTCCCAAGGGTATCGCAATGAGGGAAGCTGCCATGAGACCCAAAACCTTCAGAACCAGTTTTGCTGGGGATTTTTTGGATAATAGGAGAAGAGATATATGGATTTGTAGGGAGGCTATTCTTTCTGGAGGAAGCCTTAGGATTAAGCAACGCATATCCAATTCTGCTCCTATGAATGAGATATGCTGTGATGGCTGTAATAAAGATTTTTCGAAATTTACGGAAATTCCGAGATAAACACAGAGTTGTAGTGTGTAATCCCTGGCCTGAAATCAGTCGACGCTCGGTGGTGGCAGAAAGGAGCCAGTCGTCCAGATACGGAAACACCTGGAATCCCAGGCGTCTCAAGTGAGACGCTACCACTGCCATACATTTGGTGAAAACCCTGGGGGCTGAGGTCAGACCAAAGGGCAGGGCTCGAAACTGAAAGTGACTGGCTCCCAGCCGGAAGCGCAAGTGATCCCTGGACGCCCTGGCCATTTTGATGTGGTAGTACGCGTCCTTTAGATCTATTGAGCACATCCAGTCGTTCTTCTGTAAGAATGGAAGGATCGATTGAAGCGTGACCATCCGGAACTTTTCTTTCTTGATGAAGGTACTGAGCTTGCTTAGGTCCAGAATTGGCCAACAGTCCCCTGTCTTTTTTGGAACTAAAAAGAACCTTGAGTAAGTTCCGAATCCTCTTTGGTCCGCTGGGACTGGTTGGATGACTCTTTTTTTCTAGCAGCTTTGAAGTTTCTATAGCTGCAGGGCCTCGCAGATGGGGCGGTTCATCTGGGAGTCTTTTCTGCGGAATTGGGGGCAATAGGAAAGGAATTCTGTAACCTCTGGTAACAATGCTTTTTACCCAATTGTCTGATGTAAGACTTTGCCAGGCCTGAGGGTATAAAGCTAAGTGACCCCCGACTGCCACCAGAGCAGGACAGTCGGGCCTCCTCTCAGGAGTGCTGGAAAGGTTTCCCAGGGAGTGTATCCCTGTCACCTTGGTTTTGCGGACCCCCTCTGCCGCCAGGGCGACGTCTTCCACCTCTGCCCCCTCCTCTGCCTCTAGAGGGGGCATCACCCTGTGTGCCTGGGAAAGAGCCTTGGGGTTTTCGAAACCACATTTTTCTACCATGTTGCCCTTTGGGGTACGGTCTGGATGGGATGGAAAAACGGACTCCGACAGCAGACAGAGTCTTTCCCTCTTGCTCACACCGGGTAAGGGTCTCCTTTACTTTTGGGCCAAAGAGAGTGGCACCATCAAATGGGGTGTTAGTAAAGGAAGACTTGAAGGCTTCCGCAAAGGAACATAAGCGCATCCAGGATTGTCTACGAAGAGCAATCGCTGAAGCCGCAGCCCCACTCGATCCTTCGGCTGCGTATGAGATCAGCCTCATGGACGAGTTTGCAATAGATGTAAGGGTATTGAGTTGTGCTGTAACTTTCTCCGAGACAGCAGCATCTGTAGTACCCTGGAGGGTATCTCCCAACTCTTTGATTAGATCCCTCTGTAACCGTGTGAAATGGGTCAAATAGTTCAGGGATCGCATGGAAAAAGGCGCTGAACTAAAAATGCGCTTCCCATATCTGTCCATAGTCCTAGAATCTCTGTTAGGAGGATGGACAGATGAGGAAGATTCAGACATCTCCTTTTTCGTGGCCGCTGCCACCACCATAGCGTCCACTGGAACTCCCTTTGTCAGATAAGCCTTGTCTTGTGGGGCAGTAATATATTTATTAGGCTTTCTAGGGACTGGCTCCACCGTGTCAGGTGTCTCCCACGCCCTTCGAGCAATCAATTCCATCAACTCATCGAAGGGCGGAGTGACCCAGGAGGAGGAAGGGCGAGCACCGAATGCCTTCAGCAAGACTGAGGATCCTCAGAAGGGGGTAGGGCTTGCCAATCACCTCTCTGTTTTAGGATCTCCAGGATGTCAGAAAAGGAGACATCCTCTGAGGGTGATTTTGGGGACCCTTCTGACTCATCTAAGTCAGTGTCCGATGTCAAGGATTCTTGTGGAGAATCCAAGTGTCTCCTCTTACACAATCTTTTCCTCGGAACTTCTTCGGGGGGAGCATCCGATGAAGCCTCCGAGGAAGAGGGGGCACCCTCTGGGGGTGGCTGAGACACTGGTGCTCGATGCTTAGATGTAGCCGTGGGTGCAGAGGAGGATAACGGACCCTTATGGGAAGGAGAAGCTGTTTCTGCTGAAGTGGTTGTCTGAGTTGACACCACCTTCCTCATGAGGTCGAAGGCCCCTGGGTCCCGAGTCGAGGTATCCCTCGGTTCTGAAGAAAACTGAGGAATCCCCGAGACAGGAACCGATGGCATCGACCCCGAGGACGGAGCCGAGTCGATCCGAGCCGAGGCTCCGAGAGGGAGAGTCGGAACTGAAACGTCGGTCCGACTCTCGGTCCCCGATCCAAGGATGGATCTTCGGCTCCGCGACTCCGGTACTGGGTCCGTCGGAGTCAAGGTGAACGGTGCCGACCGAGAAAAAGACGGTTCCAGCACCGAGGGCTCCACAATCATCAGATCAGCCTCTCCCGGCTCCGAAGTCTGGATAGGCCTCGGAGGAGGAACAGATGGCGATAAGGGAAGGCCTTCGAGTCTCGACACCAACTGGGAGGAGACAGAGATGAGTTTGGACAAGGCCGTATTCTCCATCAATTTCTGCACCATGCGGTCTACATCGGTGTCGGAGAGGGGCCTAGAAGAATGCGTTGAAGGAATCGAAGACGGAGCCGACCTCAAAAGTACAGGAGGAGGAAGCTCCGTCACCGGTTCCAAGACTCGAGGCTCGGTAACTGACAAAAGTTCAACACTCGGCCCCGAGGTCTGTGGAACTGGTGAGCGAACTTTAAATGAAGAGCTCGGAGCCGATGACATGGGCTCCGACGTCTTCGATTCCTTAAAGGATTTAGATGTCTGGTCTGATGCATCCAGAGCCTCTTGGAATGCAGGCTTCAAAAGGCCTCTATCCATAAGTTTCCTGTGCCTATCTGTCATGACCCTTCCACTGAAAGAATGACAGATGGAGCAGTCTTCTTGCAGATGGAGAGGGCCAAGACAGTAGACGCAGGAACTATGATTATCTGTGACAGACATTTTCTGTCCACATTGGCACCGTTTGAAGCCTGATTTAGCTTTTTCAGACATGTTAACAGTACAGTCAAATCCAAAAAGTTAAACAGTGTAATAGCCAGTAATAATGTCAAATCCAGTAATAAAAGTCAAATCCGGTAGTTAAAGTCAAATCCTGTTAAAGTCAAATCTTGAGTATAAAGTTAAAGGGTGGGGTAGGCCCCGAGGGAACTAACTTTAAATACGTATATAAAATTTATATACGTACTCGAGAAACCCTCAACACACTACACACACACACACACACACACACACACACACACACACACAACTAACTTTAAGTAAAGTAGAAGAGAAAATTTATCCAAAAAAATATTAGATAAAAACAATCTTAGCTTGAGGTGGTCCGAGCTCATCAAAAATGATGCAAACATTGCAGCGGCAAACTAGATCTGAGGTAAAGGCAGAGGGGGATTGTGGGAGATAGGTTGGTCTCGAGCTTCTTCTCGATGCAGAGCTTTGCCAAGCGGCCGACACGGAGCCGAGGATTGGCTCCGAACCCAGGTGCAAGAACAAACGGCGAGATTGAACACTCTCACATTGAAGTTTTATCTGTTACAACTGGGTCTGAAGAAGTTCCATTAAAGGAACACAATCAATAACCTATGAAATCTGCCAAACTCCCTCTTCAACCTTCAAATTAAACCCATTCATATTGTTCAACCTCTTAGAGCAAGAAATCTGGACAGAACCACAAATAATGGGGAAGGGGGGCAGAGGCCCCAAAATAGGGACATTTTTAAATGTTGCTCTTACAAACTTAGAAAGTTGATGGAACAGGTTTTGAGTTAGCATTAATTTTCTGAAGGATATGAAGCCTGAAACTCACATTTGTCTTTCATTATATTCTGACTTGGATACTCAACAATTTGCCAATGATTTGCTAGAAAACCACAATTTTATGAGAAACTTACCAAAAATATGAGGCAAAAATCTGGGCATTCTGTGAAAATCTGGTCAGTTGAGAGGTATGAATCCATTACTGTCACCTCTGTTTGCAATGCACACATGCATTACACCCTACATGAAAGGGTTTAAATAAAGTTCAAAGTCTGAAGTTTCATAAACATGCAACCTATTTTATAACACAAGTGCTCTCATGTAAAACTAATGAGAAAATATTTACAGGAACTGTCAAAAAGGGAAAAACAAGCAAGTCATCCAACTTAAAAATAAAACGTATGCAAACAAAACAGACCGATGTGAAGGGAGTGCAAAGGTACTATGCAACTCCAAAGACAACTGTCCTGTAAAAATACAAAACATCTTAAGAAAATATGTACAAACGTTGGCTTACATTGATTGTCACTGTTGAAGTGACACCCGACCCCTTGTGCAAAAAATGGGAAAAAGGGTTTTCGTTGGATGGATGAATGAACAGACTACAAAAAGAAAAAAAAAAACATTTTTATTATTTCAGCTGATCTCTGAGTGGAACCTCAAAGTAGTGAGACTATTTAGTTTATCATCCCTTCCAGTTTTCTCTTTAAAGCTCTCATGCTTACAGCTGTGACTTGCCACATCTTGCTAGAAAAGCATGCCTAACCCCCGAATTACTCACGTCACCTCCTAACAACAAGGAAGAATGACATTCTGTTTATAAAGATGTATATATACACACCTGGCCAGTCTTAAAAGGAACAATAAGAGCTACTGATGGATGAAGGTGGTGCCCAAGAACACAGTGGGATAGCAGCACAGATGCACAGTGAGGAATACCTCATCAATGACCAGCTGATACTGAAGAAACATACCCATTACAAATGTCTGTGCCCTCCTTAAGTTTTACAAGAAGAACCATATTTATTTTATTTATTTATTGAAATACACAATAAAACAAATCCTAGGATAAAAGGAGCCAGAGGACAGACAAAAGTTAAAGCTCAGAAGGTGAAGTTCTGAAGTACTTAACCCCTGACAAAGTGGCTGTGGTAAAAATGTCCCCAGTGGAAACATTTTTGAAGCAAGAACGGAGAGACTTCATGCTCCTAGAGGAGAATATTCTGACAGCAGTATTTTCCAATGGAAGGCTTTCACTGCTTGATGACAAAACCTAATACGGTTTACAATTGATTTAAAAATGGTGTGGTTGGCAACTGCAAGCTTCTCTACTCCCTAAATAAAGGACAGAAATAACTTTTCTGTCTTTCTACCTTTATAAACTTATGCACTCACCTGAAGATAATATTGGAACTGGCAGTTCACACACAAGGTTATGAAGCCCCTCCACACATACACAAACCACTGAAGTGAATGGACTAATTCAAAGACCATTCTGACACCACTTTGGAAGTATGGATTTGCCCTAATGGACACCTCATCATTTTTATTTATTTCTATTTGGTAAGTGAATAAGTGGTCTGGTCCAAAGACCCTTTTCAGCCATGACCCAAGCACTAAGGAAATACAGAACATAAACTGGAATGAGTTGCATGCAACAACAAGCAAAACAATAATGTAGGACAGAACAGCAAGTCTGAATGTATATGTAGAGAATAAAAGTAAATCCACGTAAGTTGCTCTTACCATAACAGCAGATGCTCGGATTCCTCACAGCTGCAGTGGTGTCTGACTATATGGGTCAAATCCAGCCCAGGATAGAAAAGCCAGCCAGTCTCCAAAAGTCTGTGGCTACCTCAAACACACACACACACACACACACACACACAAGCGTGCAAGCACCCAGGCCCTCTATGGCTTGAGAAAGGTGTCCTGGACCTGGAGAAGGAATCCATTTAATAATGCTTTATAAAAGTACAGCTGCCTATAAAGGTTCTAGAGTCCACCTCTTTCCGATATACCTGAAAAGTAAAGCAAGCTCTAGAAGAATGTGCCTTGATTCAACCTAGAATTATTTTACCATTGTGGGCATTACAAGGGAAAAATAACATGGAATGACCAGCAGACTGACCTGAAATGGGCTGTCCTTTTCTTTGTTCCATCATAGAAATTATATAGCTGTTTAGCTTTCCTAAAGGACTAAGTACTGACAAGATAATATCCAAGTTATGTAGGCATGCCCAGAGTATACAGAATTCATTTGTCCCGGGTATTAAAATTCAGGGCAGAATACAGAGAGAATGATGACTAGATTCACAGCAAACTCTGAAACTACTATAGGCATGAATGAGGAATCTGTTATAGAAGTAACCCTAGCTCCAAGGAAAATCAAAGATGGTTCACCCACCATGAGAACTTGCAACTTGGATACTCTAGTGCAAACATTAGAGCAATAAGCAGAACAGTCATTTAAATATCAAGACAAAAGAACTTGTTCAAGTGAAAGGATTCTACTTTTCCTGCACAAAGTAAAGCTGAAAGTTGCAGTGAGTTAGGCCTTCTGCCCTTGCTCTACTGTCTTCCAAATAACATTTGTAGTCACTCAGCAGGTATGTGCTTATTTTCAACTGTTTTCTGCACTTTCTGATCAACTAAAACAATATTTGCTGAATACCTGTTTGTTTAAAGTTTGCAACTGTATTTTACTGCATTTTTAGATGATAGGTTAACTGAATTCCTCTAACTACTGTAATTACTGTTCATCTGCTTGTTTTGTTCTTTTTACTTGTTTGCTGCACTTGAAAAACACTAGCATAGACTAAACTCAGGTATTTAATGAATCTAGTACTGTTTGTGAACTTTGGAACTTGTAAAACAGTTTATCTTTTGTCTGGAGAGGCCCCCTGTACCCTTGTGGCAGGAAGGAACAATTTGGACTAATCTAGCTAGAGCTACTGTTGCAGGACTCTGTTTAGGGCATTTTGATTGGATAATTTGAACTTTGGCTGGTTCCTGTTTTTCTGCTTTAAAAAGCCCGTGTCTGAACCAGTTTGTGCTTGTTTGCACATTGTGCACTACTGCACAGAGGGATTCCTGGTTACAGATGCCGGCTCTTTAGCCTCTCAAATATTACCTAAGCCAGAGCTCTTCATGCCTAAACTTACTAGTACCTTCCTCTGCTGTATTCCCTCTTCAAATGTTATAGCCAGACCAAGATTATTTCTAGGACCATGAACTTTTCCCTACTTTTCTCCTACCAGCCTGGTTGATATTGGTCTACTAAGACAGTGTAGCAAATGCCTCGTGTTCATTGACAACCCCTACTTCTAAATCATTCCTATACCATTTGTGAGAGATGCACCTACATTATGAATCTGGAATCACAGCGCTTTCTCGAAATAGACAGCAATACAGAGCAGATTGTCAGCCCGCCTACTACAACCCCTACTCATGACACATAGCATGCACACAGATCAACATATACAGAGGTTCTCACAAAAAATCTACCTGAACAGCAGAGACCTCCAAAACACACATACTAAACCAGCCGTAACACCCAACACACATAATGATACAAGCACAAGTATTTCACCATCAAAAGACCATAAGGCAAAACACATCCACTCCAAATATCTTAGTCATAGGTGACTCTATAGTGGGACACACAGATGTCCCCCCTCACCAGGCTGAACAAGGAGAAAGTCACAGTCAGCTGTCTTTCTGGTGTCAGGATTCATCAGATCATGCAGGCACACAAATCTCTCAACAAGTACAGTTATAATTTGGTCATAGAGCATGTTGGTGTGAATGACTTGAGACGTACCTCCCTGGACTACATGGAGAGACATGATTGTGCTCTCTGATTATGTGCCACAGGCAGGTATGTCTCTAGCCTTGAGCAGCATATTACCCTCGCCTAGGATGATACCACAATATAAACAGAAAATCATTGGCTTCAATAATTGGTTTAGTTTCTGGTGTCATTCTAAGGGGATCCAGTTTCTGTCAGCCTGGGATGACATGACCGAAAGACCTTGATGCTTTGCCAGAGATGGTCTTCAGGCCTTTTTTAGGCAAGGTCACAAGGACAAAATTCATGACTTAAAAATTTAATCAGAAAACAACCTCAAGGTTATGCTGCTAAACACAAGGAGTCTTAGCATGAAAGTGCACTGTTGGTTCATATGTTCATAGGTGTGTACTAGGTTAATGGCCCTGGAGCCTTTACAAGCCTAGCCCATAGGATTACCCTGGCATCGTGCCACCTGACTGTAGTTCCCAGTACCTCTGTCGAGTAGAGTCACTGGAGTGATCCCCGGGGTGAA
Organism: Protopterus annectens; assembly: GCF_019279795.1. Classification (NCBI taxonomy): domain Eukaryota; kingdom Metazoa; phylum Chordata; order Ceratodontiformes; family Protopteridae; genus Protopterus; species Protopterus annectens. Next base: position 162,672,557 of record NC_056732.1, on the reverse strand, counting down.
TTTCCTATTTCCCATCCACTCATCAAGATTTCTCTTGAAGAGGGCCAGTGAGAATTAACATGTATGGGAAGTCTATTCCATAGCATGGGCAGCCTCTGAGTTATGAACCTGTCCCTCCAGCTTGTTCTGTTGATTGTGGTAATGAGGTTGAGGTCTCTGGAGAGTGTAGTGCGGAGGGATTGGGATTTCTTTAGATGTAGCATTTCTAACAGAGCTGGGTTAGACATGGCTTTGTGAGTCAAGCAGAGATCACCTCTAAGTAAGCGATATGAGACAGAGAATAGTTGGAGTTTTTTTGAGTTTGTCCACATAGGACAAGTGTTTAAGGCCTAGGATCCTCTTTTTCAAGTCATTGCCAGCTACAGGACCCTTTTCATGAATCAGGCACCCACTCTGCCTACTTGAATCTACTGGAATCAATCAAGATACATCCACACACCATGGTTCTGGGTGATTTTAATTACCCGTCCATTGACTAGGTAAATTACTTGTGCTCAAACTCACTTGCCCAAAGGTTCCCAGAGTTCATTAACTCCAATGCCCCGGACCAGCTGGTGGACACCCCAACTAGGGGAGCCAACATTCTGGATCTGGTGCTTATCAATATGGGGTCCATTGTAGCACTCCCACTGTGAGATCTTCCCTTGTCAGATATGACCACAAATTAGGCTCATTTGAGTTAACTATGTCACCTGACCCCTCCTCCCAGCAGCAACTAAACTAAAAACTTCTCCAAAGCAGTTTATATCCTTCTAAGGGATGACCTAAATAGCTTCACTGCACCTCCCTCTCAGATGTAACTGGCAACTACGCAGAATCCTACACCAATGCATTTTACAAACACCTGTACAACTGCATTGATGCGGCTGTACCTGATGGGACCAAAACAAGCATTTCAAGGAAGAGCAAACCTGCCTGGTGGACAACTGCCATTAACAGGCTTTACAATAATAAGAAGAAATTGATATCCAAAAGTAAGAGGGAGCATGCCCTTAACTGGGAACACCCCCTCCTCAGCTCAAACAAGCAAATAAGCCTTCTTGTGAAGTCCTCCAAAGCAAACTATGAATCCAAATTAGCATCCTCAACTAAGGACAACCATAAGGCATTCTTTAGTTACATCCATAGCCTAAAAGGTAAAACTCAGATATGCAGCAAACTGGTAGTTAATGATACCGCATACACTGAGCCTGTGGACACAGCAAACCTGTTAGCCAACAGGTTCTGTGAAAACTTCACTCCCCTGTCCCCACCAAACATACCCCATGATATTCCTTCCACCTGCCCCCCACCTTGTATCTCTGGACAGCAGGTCATATACACCCGCTACAAAGCCAAAAACACAGCATCTATGGGACCTGATAACATCCCAGGCTGCGTCCTACATGGGCTCCAACAAGAACTAGCAACACCATTGAGTACTCTCTTCAATCTTAGTCTAAGCACTGGCTTCATCCCAGCTGAATGGAAAACAGCCACAGTTACCCCCCTGCACAAAGGTGGTGCTTCCACTGACCCTGGGAACTATAGACCTATTTGCCTCACTAGCCTTATGTCTGCAAGGCCATGGAAGGATTCATCATGGAACTTATCAACAAATATATAGGTAATCTCCAAACGCTTGACCCTACTCAGTTTGGATTTGTCAAAGGGAGAACATGCCTATCAAACCAGGTAGATTTCTTCAAGACAGTCGCTAGAGCCCTGGACGAGGGGAAAGCTGTGCATACAGCCTACCTGCACTTGGCCACAGGTTTTGACACTATTCCCCACTCAGGCATCATTGACAAACTCACCCAGCTATGTATCAAACCCTATATCATTAGGTGGGGTGCTAACTGGCTCATCGATAGAACCCATACAGTCAAAATAGGTGCATCCACCTCCAATAGCAGACCCGTAACCAGTAGTGCCCCACGGGGAACAGTCCTGGGACCTCTTCAGAATCTATTTCTCTGAAGTACAAGAAAAAACTAAAGGTCTGTGGCTGACACAGTTTGCTGATGAGTGCAAACTGGGAGCAGTCATAGAATCCCCAAACGATGTGAACATCCTACAAAACCATCTTATGCAAACAAATGTTGGTGCCAAAGTCACTGCCTTAAACGCAATGCAAAAAAATGTATTATCATTCCTTTCGCTAAAAGCAATGTTCTGGCCAACTACCACATCAATAGAAGTACCCCAAGCACGCTCTCGATGGTAAGAGACCTGGGCAAACAGGTTGACAGCAACTTTACCTTTGATCACCATGTCTCCACAGTGGTAAGAAGGGTATTCTATATTGCTCTAAGTAAGGGCATTGCCTCTAGAAAAAAATTGTAACCTCCCTGTACTCTTCCCTCATCAGGCCAATAATTGCGTACAATGCTCCTTTTGGTATATACCTTTCCAAGCACCTGCAGCAATTAGAGAGACCACAAAGGTTCCTCACAAGGAGAATTCAAGGTCTTCAGCACCTGTCCTACGTCGATCAGCTGAAATCACTGTCAATTTACTCTGTTTCATACAGACTACTCAGAGGCCATCTCTGCCTTGCATATAAGGCAATCTCTGACTCTGCTTTATTGGAAATCTGCATATCCGTAAATCCAATGTCTCAGGCTACTCACTCTAAAGACTTTAACCTGGTATGTGACATTAATAAAACCTGCTGGAGGGACACATCTGTCTCCCAGAGGTTACCACATCTGTGGAACAGGTTCTCAGTTCATGTAAAGTAGAACACCTCTTTGGCCCTCTTCAAGCGCAATCTGGACAACTGGATAGGTAACTGTAAATTCACACTGGGGATTCCACCTGTGTCTCTCTCTCTCTCACACTTGGACAGGGGCAATAGGTGCTGATCATGAAAACACAGGCAGAACTTCGCTAAGCTTGTAAGGGCCCTAGGGCCATTAGGCTAGCAACTTCCTATGATCCCAGCAAAGTGCTACCTGTATACTATGTGGTCTTATAAACCAAAAAACCCTTTCTAGAACAGTTTGTGAAAAGTCAGAGAAGAATGAGGAGGACCCATGATAATTCATGCTAAAATGGTCGACAAATGCACCTTGCTAAAAAAGTAAGATAGGCCAGATGATAGAAACCCTCAAAAACATAAAAGACCCAGTGGTACAGAATCCCAGAATTGGCCCTGGTGATAATTGTGGCAGCAACTAGTAAATCCCTCCCAAATAGTAACCAAAGATTTACTAGTAGTATGATTTATTTCATCCTCTACTACCTGCTGCACATCCTCAGAAACAAAGTGCCTAAAAGGTATCAAAGTAGAATTATTGAGGCTGTAAGTCGTAAATGTTTCAGACTGGGGCGTATCAAGCTTTTCTTACCTTGTGTGAGTAGATGCAATCTGTGAGAAAACTTGTAACTGACCTTGGCTAGTTCCATAAGAAGGGAGAACCACTGTTGCTTGGGCCAAAAGAGAGTCATCACAATGACCTTTGGATATTCCCTCAGAATCTTTAGAATGACCCCGAATATCAGTGGAAAAGAAGGAAATGCATACAGGAATATTCCCTTACAAGGGAAAATTCATCTGTTTTCCAGGCCTGCCTGCCTGCCGAGTGTAAAAAATCTGTCAAGTTGTCTTATGAAAGGAGGTAAACATCTACTTGAGGTGTTCCCCACAAATGGATCATTACTGGAATTTCCATACATAAGGATCGGTCCTGGTTCTGGTCAGCTTGTCTCACACTACATTTTGCTGACAGAATATAGGAAGGATGGAGGATTAAACAATACTTCAGAGCAAACTCCCAAGCCATCATATCTAACCTTCCCCAAGGGTAAGATCTGGTGCCCCCTGTTCCTTTATGTACCACACAACTGTTGTATTGTCTGTAATCACCTGCAAAGATCCCTGGGACCACAAATCATGAGAGGATTATATAGCTTGAACCACAGATAACATCTCTCTTGACATTTATGTGCTTTGACCAGTCTAATTTGTTCCAATTTTTATTTATTTACACTTTTACCCCCAGTGAAACAGCCCTACAAGGAAAATATGAGTTGTGTGTTGTGACACATGAGCAAGGGTTGGAACACAGAATGGGAAACCAGGATTCAGGGAGATAAATTGTCTCTACCAAAGTAGTTCTCTCTCTTCACAAAACCCATGACTGGAATTAGAAATTCCAGTGGCTGAGAATACCGCTACACACAGTTTTCAAGAATTATTGGAGTTTTTTCATGTGCAACCTGGCAAGAGGAATCACGAGAATCATAGAGATCATAAACCTTAAAATCCGCAGATACTCAATGGCAGAAGTGTAAAACTTCAATACCAAAAAAAGAAATGGTCCAGGCGACAAACAAGGATGGCAATACAAAAGAGCTTTAAATAAAATATCCAAAGCGCTTTCACCCTGACTCAATTGCAGGGCTTTTTCAAGTGCATGCACTCGAAAAAGCCCTGCAATTGAGTCAGGGTGAAAGCGCTTGTGATATTTTATTAAAGTTCTTTTGTACTGCCATCCTTGTTTGTCGCCTGAACCGTTTCTTTTTTTGGCATTTTACTAATTGGATTTATGGTCCTCTGCCTGTTTTGTTATGAAGTGTAAAACTTGAGAATCTCAGGAATATTTCCAGATACAAGTCTATTTTCTCCTTGGTTAGGAATGACTTTTGCAGGCTAAGAATCTGAAAGGCATCCTTAAAACACATTTTTGTGAGATGGAATTAAGAAGGATGTTTTACTGTTGATATGAAAGTCCATGAAGGAGGTTTCTAACCCAAGAAAGGGACTCCTGGCACATAGAAAAAAAAAAGACCCTGCAAAGATAAGCAAATCATCTAAACAATGAAATATGTGAAAACCCTGCAGTCTGCATAGGGCCCTCTCAGGAGCTAGACATTTTGTAAATAGCCTTGGAGCTGTACATAACTCAAACAGTGATGCACAGAACATACAGCTGTGTAAGTTAAACTTACAACAGTAGATGCTCGAATGATCACTGCTGCAGTAGCCTTAGCTATTATGGGTTATAACCTACCAAGGACATAACAGCTAGCCAGCTTCCAAAGCTTTAGGGCACCTTCCATGCACCAAAACTGTCAGGTAGCTTGAGCTGAGCTGTTTGGGAATGACTCCCTTCAGAGTATTCCTGCCAGCAGAGAGAGTGAGGTCGAGACTTGAAAGGACAATGTCACAACACACAAAAAATGAATATCTACACCTTGACATAAAAAACAAACCAAAAATCAAGGGATATAGAGAAGGGAGTGACTGCTGCAGCAGTGATCATTTGAACATCTACTTTTATGGTTAAGTTTTACATACACATATTTATTACTCTTATCATTCTGATAACTACTGCAGTAACCTTAGCTATATAGGTAGGTTTACTAGAGATAACTACATTTGGGAGGTGGAAGGAGAACAGTCCATAAGCCCCTGGAGAATGGTCCTATCAAAGCTTGATCTGGACCTAGAAAAAGAATCGAGCTTATAGTGCATTGCAGATGTATGCACAGAGGAGCAAGTAGCAGCTTCTAGAATCCATCTCTTTTCAAAAAGCCAAAGATGAAGCCACAGCCCTCGTAGAGTGGACCTTGACCCTGCCTGGAACACTTTTGTTATGGTGAGTGTAACAGCCTTAGACAATCACTTGGAAATAATTTTGGCAAAGGCTGTCCCTTCTTATCGTTATAAGAAATGAAAAACTGATCCGAAAGATATGAAGAATTTAGTTCTGTGAAGACAGTACATTGCTTTGTCTCTGTACATGCAAGCTATGGAGTATCATTTCTCCCTCATTTTAGGTTCAGGAAAGAAAACGGGGAGATGGATAGTTTGGCTTAAAAGTAAACAAACATAAAAGGAGGACTAGTTCATAGAAACCCTGCCACTATGTGTAGATTCATAGGTAGTTACTAGGCTATTGGCCCTAGGGCCTAAATAAGCCTAGCCAAAAAGGTACCCTGGCTTTCGCCACCCAAGAAAATTATTTTCCTGTGCCCCTGTCAAGCAGAGCCCAGAGGTGATCCCCGGGGGTGAATTTCCTATTTCCCATCCAATCATCAAGATTTTTTCTTGAAGAGTGCTAATGAGGAGCTTTGTTTGATATAGATACATAGTTTGTTCCAGAGTATGGGAATTCTCTGGGACAGGAATCTATCCCTCCAGAATGTTCTGTTTATTGTGGTGACAAGGTTTAGGTCCCTAGAGCATGTAGCTCAAAGGGATTTCTTTAAGTGGAGAATGTCCAACAGCTCTGGGTTTGACATACCTTTTTTATGTTAGGCAGGATAACCACCTTGGGCATAAAGGAGGGATTAGTCCTCAGGGAGACCCTGTCTGCATGAAGATGATGAACGGCTCAATGGCCATCAGTGTCAAAAGTTCTGAAACCCTTCTGGCTGAGGTGATAGCTAGGAAAAAAGCAGCTTTCCAAGAGAGGTATCTTAGTTCTCTTGAAGCAGCAGGTTCGAAGGGTAGTAAAGTTAGTTTTTCCAAAACATAAGTCAGGTCCCAGGCTGGAGTGGGTGGCCTTCTGGCCAGGGGCTTACACAAGTGTATAAATACTGAGCATGTGGGAGCCTGACTGCCATTTTGTAGTTAGCTGTTGAGATGTAAGCATGTATGTCTGTGTAGTTTGTCAATCAGTTCATTTATATTTTGTACCACTGCTACCCATCCTGATGTATTCCTATGTAATAAAGCATATGAATGGACTACCCCACCTGTTCGTCTTCAATGGTGAAACAAGATGAGCGACATAGTGTCAGAATGGGATCCAGAAATCCAGATTCCAGACCGAGAAGGCACTCTGTTAAAGGTGGAGGAATATAGGGGAATGGATCATCCCCACTGCATGTGAATATGGAATATGTTTGAAATAAAGTGTGAATCTTATAAAATAAAGGAAATAACCACATTTTTCATTATGAGCTACTTTTTACATTAAAACTATTCAAGACATGCAAAGTATACAAAAGTGTTCACATGTTTGTGCAGTATTACAGTAGTTATTTTGCAGAATACAGCCATTTCAAAGCTTATTTCGTAAAGTATTTCAGAGAGTTTATTTATTTAAAGTTATTACAAGTATTGGCTGTGTGTGCATGTTTGTACATAATTACAAGGACCATATTTTCAGTGTGGTTGGGTATACCTTTGTTGGCATGGCTGAAAGATTTTGTAGATAAGCTCCACTTGTCTTTGATAATAAATATTGCAGAGAATTGGAGAGTATGAGCAAGAGTATGACATTTTCATACAAGCTGCATTTTTAGATAAAGATGACCATACTAAGGCATTTACTCTGCTTAACTTAGCTGGTTAAGAAGCCATAGAAAGAGTGTGTTCATTTATGACACCTGCTGTATTTGCAGGAGAGGGGGAATGCCGCCATACAGTAGTACCAGCTGAGTCAAGGGAAGACCCAGAGTGCTTAAAATGTAAATTTAGAGAAATGTTAACTCACACTGGAAAGGCACTTATTTTACACAAGAGATCAAAAGCCTTGGGAAACTTTTACAGCATATATAACTGACTTGAGAAACAAGGCTAAAAACATGCAGATTTGTTGATTTAAAGGATGAGTTGATAAAAGACAGAATTGTGTGTGGTATTAAAGATGGTGCTGTGAGGAGGATTTTGCTTCGTGACAGTGATTTATCTTTGAAAAAGGCCACTGAGATTTGGCAGATATATGAGCTCACAGAAAACACACAATATGCTTACAAATGAGAAATGCATGTTTCAAGTACCTTCTAGTGCTCATGTTGATAGTATGCAGCACGTGGTTAAAAGAAACAGGCCCAAGCACATGGCAGCAACTGAAAGCCCTGCAACAGTCACTGGGAAACCCTGTACCTTTCTAGCAAATTCCAGGGCATGCACAGTCTCAGTGAAGCACAAAAGTGAGTCAGCAAACTCAAAGCATATACCCTTCACCCAGTTTCAAAGTCAACTGTTGTAATTGTGTTGGAAATCATGTGACCAAAAGAGAAAAGCGCTTAGCTTTTGGTCAGCAATGCCACAAATGTAATAAGTGGAATCATTTCAAATGATTTTGCAAATCCAATAGGGGAATTCTTAAAGAGACAAGTTGATCAATTAGAAAGCTGTGACCCTACATATTATGCTGATGGTGTGTCTGTGCTTAATGAAACAGTTAATGCAGTAGATTTATGGGCGAAGAATGAAGTATTTTGTACTGTTCTGATAAATGGGAAACCCAGAGAGCTCAAAGTTGACACAGGTTCAAAGTGCAATGTTATGTCAGTCGAAACATTTGCTAGAGTATCTACTTGTGAGAAGCTTGATTTGGCAAAGTGTGCAAAGCTTGTTGGTTATGGTAGTGAAGAAATTCAAACCGAAGGCTCAGTAGTCCTTTCATGTTACTCTGCTGGGAACAGCTACAACTTGCAATTTTACATAATCAAAAGGCACGTACAGTCATTATTAGGCCTCAGAGACAGTTTCAAAATGAAACTACTTTCATTTAATAAGGAAGTGTACCTTGTAAGCTTGAAAGGCCATTGTACTAATTTCTCCCAGTCTATTTTTCCTTCCTATGCTGACCTTTTCAAAGACAAACTAGGCAAACTCCCAGTAGTGTACTCCATGATGTTAGACCCTGAAGTCAGTCCAGTTGTCAAATCAGCCAGGAAGGTTCCAGTAGCTATGCAGGACAGAGTCAAAGCTGAGCTAGATAAAATGGTGCAAGGTGAAATTTGTCCAGTTGGTTCTTCTACCCCAACTGAAAGAGCATCTCCCATGGTTGTTGCTCATTAGAAAAGCTCAGATGGTGTCAGAATATGTACTGATCCACGAGATTTGAAGAAGGCACTGAAAAGACCTCATCTGATGCATACAGTCTAATAAGTCATTGTTCTTATGCCAAATGCCACTGTTTTTTCTGTCTTAGATGCAGAGAGTTAATTTTGGCAAATTTTGCTTGACTACAAAATCTTCATTGCTAACCACTTTCAGTACTCCGTTTGGCAGGTACAGATTTTTGAGAATGTCATTTGGGATAAATTCTGCTAGTGAAGTCTTCCAGTGGGCAATGGAGCAAATTCCTTCTGGGTATCCATCTGCTATTACAGCAGAGGATATTCTAGTAGGAGGTAATAGTGAACAGAGCATGACAGAAACCTCAAGAAAGTTCTGAAAAGAGCACGTGAAGTGAACCTTTAGCTGAATTCTCAGAAGTGCAAGTTCAGGCTACGAGAAGTCACTATTGTTGGTCATTTGTTTACCAATTCAGGCTTATGATCAGATCCTTCAAGGCAAATGGCAATTTTTAAGATGTCAGCTCCAGACAATGTTCAAGCCCTACAACATTTTCTTGGCATGGTTAACTACCTAGCCAAGTTCATTCCAGACTTGAGTCAACTTTCAGCACCACTTAGAGAGCTGACACAAAGATGCATCTTGGTCATGGTTAGACCATCACCAGAGAGCATTTGATGTCCTGAAACAGAGAACTGTCAGTCCACTAACTCTCAGATATCATGATGGTCACAAACTAGTTACTATTTCTTGTGATGCTTCAAAATTTGGTCTTGGTGCAGTTATTCTTCAAGAAGGTAGACCCGTCTATGCGTCCAGAACTCTAACCCAAACTGAAATGCACTATGTATACATAGAGAAAGAACTCCTGACAATTGTGTTTGCATGTTCCAAGTTCCATGATTATATTTAAAAAAAAAAAAAAATGACTATGTATTATTTTAGACTATGTTATGATATTATAAATTGCGTATTGCAATTATTTGTTTTGTTTTGATATGTGTATTTTCTGTATATTTTTTCTGTTTCCCTTTACTTGTTATAACCTTTGGAGCTTTTCTCCCCGGGCCTCCACTGAAAATGGACATATATCCAGCTGGACTAGCCCGGTCAACAAATGTAAAATAAAATAAAATAAAATAAAATAAATAAATAAATTTATGGTAGACCTATCCAAATTGAAACAGATCACCAACCTTTAGTCACTATTTTAAGAAAGCCTATGCATACAGCTCCAGCTAGATTGCCTTGGATGATGCTCAAATTGCAAAAGTATAATTTCAATCTTGTCTACACAAAAGGCAAACTTCTTTATCTTGCTGATACATTATCCAGATTGTCCAGAAATATCACTGAACAACATGAAAATGAAAAGCTTGATTTTGAAGTCATGGAAGTGAGAAATTTTTCTTCCACACATCTTGATGAGCTTAAAAGTCATACAGCCTAAAATCCAGTTCTTCAGAAGCTCAACCACTTTATCAGTCGAGGATGGCCATCAAAGCAATCTTGTCTACCAGTAGAAGTGCTACCTTATTTTCCTTACAGAGATGAGATTTTGTTTAACAATAGTATTGTCATGAAAGGTCCAAAAGTGATTGTTCCAAAGTGCTTGCAACAAGAGTATATTACTGTTTTGCATTGAGGCCACCCAAGAACTGATTCTACCAAAAGAAGGGTGAGAGGACTAGTATTTTGGCCATCTATGTCACAGGGCATTGAGAGAGAACTTTCATCTTGTTCTGTATGCAACAGTACTATGCCTCATTACCAGAACGAACCACTTCAGCTAAATCAGACTCCTGGACTACCATGGTCATGCCTGCATAAAGTTATTTCTGACAATGGTAGACAGTTTACAAGACAGCATCTCAAAAGATTTGCTGAAGAGTAGTACTTAACTCATGTCATGAGGAGCCCTCAGTACCTGCAAGTCAAGAAATCAAAATGAGACTATAGTGATTTTTTTTTTTTAATCTTTTGAATCTCAGAAATGTTCCTCGTGATAAGCATCTTGGTTCATGGCACAGAGACTTCTGTTGAGACAAACTAGAACCAAGCTACCAATTAATAGTTCATTACTGGTTTCATGTGTCAAGAACAACAGATCAGTGAAAGGCAATCTGTTGGAAGAAGTGCTTATCCCGGAAGCCCTATTATGATAAGTCCAGCAAACCACTCAATCCATTACGAGAAGGGGAGACAATGAGGATGCAGACGTCCAAAGGTTTTGACCAGATTGGAGTCATGAAAAGTATATGCCCAGAGCTGAGATTGTACATTGTGGAATCACAAGGGGCAGAATTTAGGAAGAATTGGAAACATTTGATCCCGAGCCTGTATTGCAGTATCATACCTGTGAGGAAAGACTCTATTATCTCAAGAGTATGTTATCCAGCATTCCAGTTCCAGAAGACATTACAGTAAACATCCCTGTTCCTGAGAAGAATCCTGAAACTCCTGAAGTAAGTTGTTCACCGATGACTGACCCTGTTGCTAAACCCAGTTCTAATTGCTATATCACTAGATCAGGTCACATTTCCAGACCATGTTCCAGATACACAGCAACTTGGACATGAATGTTGTGTTTATTTCTTATTGTTTATACCATTGCATGTTTCTTCATTTTTTCTTCTTTCAAATGTCATTGCATTGTGGGCAATTCACTAAAGAGGGACAATGTAGATCAATATGTATGTATACCTTTAAGAATCTTTCTAGGGGCTTGCACAAGTGCATAAGTACTGAGCACATGCAAGCCTAACTGCCATTTTGTAGTTAGCTGTTGAGAAAGCATGTATGTCTGTGTAGTCTGTCAGCTAATCAGTTTGTTTATATTTTGGACTACTGCAATCCATCCTGATGTGTTTCTATGTAATAAAGCATATAAATGAACTACCCGTCTTCAATGGTGAAACAAGACGAGTGACCCTATGAAAAATGAGATAGGACTGACTATATCAAACACCCTTGCTCTTGTGTGAGGAGTGAGGAAACTGTGGTAGTTGCCCTTGGCCATTTCTAGATTTTAGTGGAAAAGCATACAGGAACATTCCTACCCAAGGAAAAGAAAACGCATCCGTCTTCCAAGCCTTCTTGCATTGAGTTCTACAACATAATCTTGCCAGTTCATTGTGCAGAGAAGAGGTCTAAACTTGAGCAACTTTCCCATAGATGGATCAAATCTTGGAAGATTCCCTTGATCTAGATTCCATTCATCAGGGTTTACCGTGGTCCTGCTCAGCTTGTCTGCACACAACTTTGCTGTGACAGACTGCAGGATGCCTGTAGAGTCAAACTGCGCTGTGAAGCTATATCCCTAGCTAACATGGCTAGTCTGAAAAGAAGGTATGACCTGGTTCCACCTTGCTTGTTGATGTACCATATGATTGCAGCACTGTCTATAACAACTTGAGAGGTCCCACAAACCAAAAATGGTTCACCAAGTTGAGTGCCTTGATCAAGGCAAGCATCTCCTTGATATTTATGTGCTTTCATTTGTCATACACCACAACCACTCTTATCCCTCCTGAAACTGCTCCTCAAGTATCTGTGGTGACTGACTGCTTTGGAGAAGAAGAGACTTGGATTTCAGGATATCTGCTGTCTCTACCAAAAAAATGTCTTCTTTGACAACCCCCTGCACTGGAATTTGAAAAGATAAAGGGTGCTGATGCTGGGACCAATGAGATTTAAGACACCACTGTATCTTTCTCATTTGGAGACTTGCCGGGGGCTATCATGAGAATTATAGATGACATGAGACTCAAAATCATTAAGTACTTCCTTGCAGTGACTGAAGAGGGAAGAAATGCTCTTTGAACTGAGGTGTCAAGTTGACATCCCAGGAACAGAATCCTGTGTGCAGTCGACAAGACTTAGGAATGTTCTCTTGGAATCCGAGCTTAAGAGATCTCTCAACCAAGAGAGAGATTCCTGACACTTTGAAAAAGACACTGCAAGGATAATCAAGTCATCTAAATATGGAAAAATGTGGATACCTTGTAGCCTGCAGTGAGCTATAACTGGAGTTAGACAATTTATGAACATTCTTGGTGCACTGAAAAGTCCCAAAGGGTAAGGCAAACTTATAATGTGATCCATACTCTCAAAAGTAAACAGAACATGAGGAATGTATGTAGGTTCTGGAAAATCCTTCTGTAACAACTATTGGTATTTTCTGAGGGACTGAGATACCTCAGTGATCTCCACTGAAAACACTGCCACATTCTAGCAATAGTCTCAGAGAATGAGAAGCCGCCACCCCTTCAAAGGACAGGATAAAACAGGGAGGTTTGATTGGACTGATGAAGAGGAATCCCCTCAAAAGGAGGGAGGGACTGCCACTCCCAGTTGTAGTCTTTTAGAATGATTCTCAAAGTGTCTGAAGTCATTTGGTGCCACAAAGGGAAGTGAATACTTAACTTTGGGAAAGGCTACTGGAATGCCAGGGTGTGGAAGAGTAAAACATATCAAAGCATACAGTCAAGTCTTTTGGTTTCAGGAAAACCTTCCCTTCTTTTCTGAACCTCCCTGCCATTGCTTTCTGAAATTTTGTTTGCCAGTGCCTTGTGAGGATTTATTCGGTTTCCTATTGCAGAAATCTGAACTGGAAGAAATGATTCTACTATATTTTGGCACTGAGGACTGGAAAAATTGGGTAACCCTTGGAATTAATTTTCCCCTTTCATCAAATCTTTTAAGGATTTCATCAGAGGAAGGGTCAAATAATAACTCTTTATCCAGAGAAGCTCAGCTTTGGCATCCTCTGGTAGATTCAGAGAAAACAGCTAGGCAAATCTTCACATCATGGGTACAGTGGCAGCTGGTCTTGAAACAGCATCAGCCATGTCATACGAATATTTTGGAAAGTATTTAGTTAACCAAACACATGATTTTAAAGAATTCAGAGACATCTTAATCTCTGAAGAAGGAATGGCATTAATTAACTGTCTCATGCTGTCAAAGGAAGCCAGCAGAAGCTTGGGCATGCCATGCTGACAATTCAAAGGTGGAAGTGGTATAGGTCCCATAGGTATAAACTTTCTTCTCAAGCTTATCAAAGGCTTTCCCATCTTTGTTAGAAGAAATAATGCTAGCTGCCATAAGATATTTGGCAGGAGGTGGTTTGATAGTGAATTTACTGCAGGGTGGTATGATCTAGGGTTTAAACAATACATTTGTGGATATGGGGAAACTCATACAATTTTCAGACTTTGTGGGGGAAGTTGGCTGGCTGACTGTCAGGCAAACTGATGGCTGCTAGGAAAGCATCCTCTAAGGCTGGCAAAACTGTAGGAACAGTTGCGCGTTAAGGAAAGTCACCTGTAACAAATCATAATCATCTTTACTGGGACTCTTGTATTTCTTTTTTGTTCCCATTGAAATAACACCTTAATTCTGGCATTAGAATCTGAAAAAGAAAACTCTACAGGTTGGGAAGCTGGAGAAATAAACTTTTTTGGAGTCAGATTCTCCATTCTGTGGAAAAAGAACTTAAACCCAGTCCAAGTGTAATTCCTATCCCTCAGAAACAAAGTCTTCCTTTTTAAATGAAGGGAAGGCTCAGAATTTAAAGACTGAAAGGCTTTAACACATTCCCTCCAATGCCCACAAGAGTTGTTCTACCTTTCTTAAAGAGTGCAAATGAACAGCTATAGAGAAAGTGCCTGCTCCTAAACTCCTTAGCAGCTTCATGAGGAGCTGCACCAATGGGACCTTGAGCAAGCGATGAGTAGTCCAAGAACCAGATACATCCCAAGTAGAGTCACTCACCAGTGGCTGAGGTAAAGAGGGAGCTGGAGTTAAGATCTAAGCCTCACTTACAACATTTTTCCTCTTGTAGATCGGAGAGAGAAAACAACCGAGGAGGCAGGACCAGATCCATCAATCTATCAAAAATAATTCTGGTAAGTGGGTAGCAGAACCTTGGTATTGTGCTTTACGTCATAACTAAAAAATAATGTTGGAGGTAAAATTATTTGTGACAACCACAAGAAACATTAACCCCAACTCCCATCAACAAATTTTGACAGAAAAGTTGCATTTTCGTCACAAAAAATGTCAAAATTGAAAGGTATTCCCAAAGGGGTACTTATCTGCCAACAGTGAAAACAAGCTAGCTGATGGTTAATCCCTCAAAGCTACAGCAGACAATGCTATTCAATGGCAAGAAAGTTCTGAAAACTTGGGACCTTAACCACTGAATTTCTACAACTCTCCTTAGAGCCATACAGTGAGTAGTGTGTGTGGAAGGTGCCCTAAGGCTTTAGAAGCTGGCCAGTCATCCATTTATTTACTTATTTGACATTTGTTAACCGGGTTAGTCCAACTGAGACAGAGGCCCATTTTCAGTTGAGACCCGAGGAGAAAAGCTCCAGAAATTTTACAGACACAGGAATAATTTTTAACACAGTTAATTAATCAAAACACAATTCAAAAAGCAGTAGTAATTCAATTATAGATAATTAAGATGTACAGAAACAAAATGTGAACAGCATACGATATTAGTTGTAATATCAGCAGTGCGTTTTTTTTCTTTCCTTGTAGCAGATAGGTGAATAGAAGTGAAACATACCTCAATACAGAAATTAATTTAGAGCTAGGCACGAGATACATTTATGTCATTGTGATCACCTAACTATGTGGAGTTTGTTCCTGGCTTGGAGGGGATGAGGAGATGATGTAATAGGTTAGGTAAGGTCATAACAGTAGCAAGACTTTATGCTAAGTAAATGTAGTCCAAGCTCTTTTTTGAAGTGCGTAGGGTGGGAGATGGCTCTTACATGTGAGGGGGAGTTTGTTGCATGCTTGGGCTACGCTACATTTGTAAAGTAGTTTTCCAAAATATTTGCTGGGTTTATAAATGTCAAGGAGTTGTTGATTCGATGTAAGGAGAGTATGGTTTGGGGTATAATAGGATACCGGGGAGAGGAGAGAGAGACAGGAAGTAAGTTTGTATAATACAGTGTGTATGATTTGAAATTGAGACATTTGGAGTAGATGGGGGAATTTTAGCCATTTAAGAGAGTTGAGTGCCAGGCAGTGGTGTGAGTTATGAGTTTGTTAGAGTTTGGAAAGATGTGTGAAGTGAATGGAAGTGAGAGTAGGGGCTGCATAGAGAAGGGAGGGAAAGAGGAGAGATTGTGCTACACAAGGTCTAGCTTCTAAGTTAAGAAATTTCTTATTTCTGTAAAGTAGACCTAGTTTTTGGTGTTTTTTTTAAATATTTTGCTGAATATGGAGATTAATTTTAAGTTTGTCATAAATAATTGTGCCGAGGAGCTTTATGTGGGGTTCGGTTAGGATGGTGGTTTTGTCAAGGGATGTGATGACAAAGGAGGATTTGTGATGAGAGAGGTCAAGGAAAGAATAGTAAGAGTTTTTTTTTTATTTAAGATGAGCTGATTTTTAGTGAGCCACGTTTTAACGGACAGGAAGGAGTCTTGGATTTGTGTGTGGAGGTCAGATAAGTTGTCAGAGATGGAAATAAGCATAGAATCGTCGGTGTACTGAATGAGGGTGGACTGTTTACAGGAAGTATGGAGGCTGTTTATAAAGATATAAAACAGAAGGGAGCCTAGGATGGCTCCTTGGGGGTCACCACATTTTATGGGTAGAAAGGAAGAGCAGGAAGTGAGCCATCTGACAGATCTACCTGTTTGAAAGACAGCTGTTAAACCAATTAAGAGAAGTAGTGGAGAGATTTAGATTGCTGAGCTTAGAGAGGAGTAAGGGGTGGGAAATAGTGTCAAAAGCTTTGGAGAAGTTGAGGAAAAGACAATACCAGTTTGTCTCTGGCCTCAGCTACTGTGTGGGTAAAAGCTAACAGTGCAGTAGAAGCACTGTGGTTTGCTTTGAAACCATGCTGAGTACGAGTCAGTAGGTTTTCCTGATGGATAAAATTAAGTAGTGGAGTATGGATGCACTTTTCAAGTATTTTGATAGAGGGGGAAAGTATGGCTGTGGGTCTGTAATTTGATGGGTCAGTAGAATTACCGCCTTTATGCAGTGGGATGATGTAAAAGGCTTTTCGAATGTCAGGGACAGTGGCTTCTTGAATGGATCTATTTATGAGCAGAGATACAGTGTAGGCAATGGATTCTGTAGCAAATTTGAAAAAGACAGGTGGTAGGTGATCTGCAGAGGGAGAAGAAGGTTTGAGCTTGAGCAGGCGTGACTTAATATAGGCTGTAGAGGCTGGTATCAGAGAAGAGGGTGGTGTTTATTGGAGTAGGGGTGGTTGGAGAAGGGTTAGAATTAAGATTTGCTTGTGTTAGTTTTTGGATAATATAAATGAATTAATTATTGAGGAGGGTAGTAGTTTCCAGTAGGGTATCGCTAGGGAATGGGGAGGGGGTGGATGGTTTGCAGGGTTGGAGGATCTTGTTTAGTGTGGTCCAGAATTTTTGTGGGTAAGATATTTGGTCAAATTGGGGTGAGTTGTAGAAGGATTTCTTATCCTTATTGATTAGTTTCTTGGTTTGGTTATGTAGCTCTTTATAGCTTTGGAGGTGGTCAGGAGTTTTGGTTTTAGTCCAGGCTTTCCAAGCACACTCTCTTTTATGCATAAGACCTCTGGTTTCTTTGGAGAGCCAGGGGCATAGTTGGTTTTAGTCCTGATTTTACGGGTAGGTGCACGTGAGTTGAGAATATCTAGGAACATTTTATTAAATGTAAGAACAGCATCACTGAGGGGGGAGTTGCTGGAGGAAGGACCAGTTTATGGTAGCCAGAGTGGAGTTAAATGAGTTGGCTTGCGTCATTTCATGATAGGAGTGAGATTTGGGTGACTGAGGAGACTATCTTTGGATGTAGGTGAGAAGATGATCACAGAGGCTGTCAGGTTGGGTGCAGGAGTTGTGGCAGAGGTATGAGGTGTTTGTAAGGATCCAATCTAGTATAGGGTTGGTAGCTGAGGTTTTGTGCATGTGTGTGGGGGATGTAATAATTTGGAGGAACACCTTGTAAGTAAATGCAGAGTTGTGGGGAGTCTGATGAAAGTTTTAACCAGTCAACATTGACATCCCCTAGGATGACTGTTTCATAGTGTATATTTTGGGACAGCCAGGACAGAATCAGCTCAAGGGTGGGAATATTATTTCTGGGAGGAAAACATATGGAGGCAATAGCAATTTTTTAATGGAGATTTAGGTGGCAGTTCAGAATAAGTAGTTCAGCTGGGTGGAAGTTGGGAATAGGGATGGTTATAGGTGAGAGGTTAAGATTATTTGAGTACATAGTAGCAATGCCGCTGCCTTTCTTTGGGACTCTGTCATTACAGCAGATATTGTAACCTGGTGGAAAGATTTCATTATTAGTGATATGGGGTTTTAGCCAGGTCTCGGATAGGGTTAAGATATCGGGGGAGGTATGGGCAATCCATGCATGAAGATCAGTGGTCTTGTTAACAAGGCTTTGAAGATTTAGGGAGTAGATAGCTAGGTGTTTGGGATGAGAGTTGGCAGAGCTAGTATGGTGAGGGGTGTGGTTGAGAGGGTGGGGGAATTGGGTGGGTGACAGGATGAAGAAGTGAGGGAAGGGTTTTTGAGAGTGGTGTTGGGACAAGGGGTAAGTGAGTCGGGGTGAATGTCTCCTGATAACAACAGGGTGCTAGAATATGTGTTGTGAGAAGTTTGGAGGTAATAGAGAGTGTAGAGGTTTAGTTTCTGTTTGATGACTGGAAAGGTGTACTGATGGATAATGTGTGTATGGAAGCACAGGTAGGAGGATGTTGTAGAGGGAGATGGAGATATTACATATGAATGGAAGTTAGGAATTGTGTTATAGGTGCTAGTGATAGTAGGATGCATAAGTGTGTGAGACAGGTTAGTGTGGTATGAGGTTGAGAAAGTTTGAAGGGTTAGAAATGGGATGGTAATGTAGATGTGATGCACTGTGAGGACTGGATGGTCATGACTTAGGAAGGGGTAGTAGGAGAATATTGGGGAGTATAGTTAGGTATGTGTAGAGTGTGTGTGTGTGTGTGTGTGTGTGTGTTGTGGAAGCGTCAGAGAGGAGGAAGTGAAGTAGTTTTTGGTTTGCAGGAAGGGAGTGCTTCTGTGTATATGGGAGTGCAGGAAGGGAGTGGTTCTATGTATGTGAGAGTGGCTGTGGGGAGTAAGTGGAGTGTGACTGGATTGTAGAAGTGGAAAGGAGTGTTTAATGAGTTATAAATCTAAGGAGGGTGGGTGGGAATGCAGGTAAGGAAGGGGAGAGAAGTGAGCCCGAGGGTAGCGAATAGAGAGGGGCTACACCGGGAAAAGGGGAACACCAACAGAAACCATCTAACAAGTAGGTGAGAGACAGTAGGGGAAAGGTAGAAGAGTAAAAGACAAACAGGGTTAGCTAGTTCAGAGGGGTAAAGGTAAGGAGGAAAGTAGGTTTGACTGGAAGGAGTACAGAGATGGACAAGGTGGCAAGTAGCAGGCTGGGAGCTTATTGGTAGAACATGAGGGGGGTGAGCAAGAAAACACAGGGTGGGGGTGACAGAGATGGGTAAAAGTAGAAAGAGCAGTACGGTATTATGTCCCACACAGCTTATGCTTCTACAACAGAGATCTAATGATGAACACCTCAAGGCATTAGAGGGGACAGCCCCTAAGAAGTGTAGTATTGAGTCCCTCAATAAATAGTGAGGACGGCTCCTCCCAGTAGATAAATGCAGAAGTGATTCATTCGCACTCAAAGGGAAGGCTGTGGCAGCCTGAGGAAGGAAAAGGTTTAATAATGAAATTGTTGCACACAATTTGCAATCAAGGTACTAAATCACTAGACTGCTGACAAAAAAGAGCAATTTTTCTGATCATATATGTATCACACTGCACAGTTCCCACTTATGGGATTGTGTATAATGTTTAAGAATACAGCAGACTGTTCACACTTTTTATAGCATGAAGGAGACAGACTCTCTAAATCAGTCTCTCACTTTGACTCCTAATAGCATTTATACATCTACAGATGCCTCTTGTACAAAAAGACATTGCACATCTTGTGCAAAAAGAGCACGTCAATGTTTTTCCTTCTTTCTTGCCTGCTTAATCAAGGGATTGAAGGACTATGAAATATATTTCTAGATGTTATCAACTACAAAGTAATGTCCTGAAACAGTCTGGTTATCTAGTCAGTAAATTGTGGAACAAAAAAAGGTACAAATATTTAAGTTTTTGTTTCTACTGTGGTTATTAAATCCATTACTAGAAAACATTTTAATCTAAAGCAATAAAATTCTAAAACCACTACTAAGATTAACATAACTTGAATTCTACAGTATTTTCCCATTCATTTTTACTTGCATAAATAAATATTACATATAAACGTCCCATGCTTATGTGATGATATAGTTTTTCATCTTATATCCTCGATACTCTTCCATATTACTTTCAGGGTTGTTCCTTAGAGTTTATTGACATGTTTTTTTTGTCAAAATCTACCCTTTCTTGGAAAGAGTCTGGAATATTTTCAAGGAGAAAAATGTAAACTTGACCTTTAAACAATACTACACCAAAGACAGCACTAAAATGGTTTATGTTAAGAAAAATCTGCTCTCTTAGGCAGTCAGCTCCATGGCATGGAAAATGGAAATCCTGACTACAACCAAGGTAAACCAGATTTGACCAGTGGCCTGGATGCTGAAGGAGCCAACTGTAGGAGGGATGAAACAGCCAATCTTTGAGGAAGGGTAGAAGTCAAACATGGTGCAAGGAATGTGCATGCAGTCCTCATGAAGTAAGGAAAATACAATGTAGCCAGAATCATTACATGCATGGAAGCATTAGTGTATATTATGGGACTGAAACTGCAAGGACATTAGCAGCCACAAACTGAAATATCTTGATTGCTACATGGGTTACAATATCCTGTCATCTTGTGTAACTAAAGAAGACATGGATAACTACTTCTGTTTTGGCTGTCAGCAGTGTAGGTTTATAGCAAGCAGTCCTTGTGTGTTGAATATTTTGACTGATAAAACTGGGAGAATTGGCAGCAGATTTTCTTTTGGAAATAGGAATGCAGCATTCTTTATTGGAAATACAAAGCAGGTCATTGAGGACTAGAGTGGTAGACAATGCTAGATATACTTAAGAAATGTTACAGCTATTAAAGAGCAAATTGAATGCTTTACACAAACACAGTGAAGACTGCACAGTCTTCAAATGGATTATTTTAAAAAGGACTGCAAATGTTATTACAGCAGAAATGATAATGCATGATTTGAAAGACACACTTGCATGGCAGGTCAAGTTTAATGGAGATATATATATATATATATATATATATATATATTTATGGGTTCCGAAATAGTGCATGGAATGCTCACTGCAGCGAAAGTGCACTTATGCGAAGTTCAGTACAATGAACAGCTGTTGTACTGAACTTCCGTGCAGTACTCACGGACCTTAGGGTTAGGGCACGGGTCATAGTAAGGTGATAGCCCGTAGGGCTATCCCCTTACCATGACCCGTGCCCTAACCCTAAGGTCCGTGACGACTGCAGCGCAGTGAAGGACATAGCAATGTCCTCCACTATGGTGCGATAGTCACGAACCTTAGGGTTAGGGCATAGGTTAAAGTAAGGGGATAGCTTTACTAACTTATCCCCTTACCCTAACCTGTGCCCTAACCCTAACGTCCATGACTATCGCACCATAGTGGAGGACATAGTTTGTTTTTTATGTCCTCCACTGTGCTGCGGTGTTTTCGGTGAAGTGCACTTACGCAAAAGTTCACTTTTGTTAAAGTGAACTTTCGCAGAAGTGAGGCTTCCTATTACAAGTTCGAAGTAGTGAACTTTCGTTCTTTTAATAGGAATATATATATATATATATATATATATATATATATATATATATATATATATATATATATATTTTTTTTTTTTTTAAGACCACTGTAACATTGAACAGTCATTGCAATGAGCACTTTTATCACTTTTGTTTTACTTTATGAGTAGAATTACATGCATTTAATTTTAGTTACATACAATGTCTTTGTTGGTTATTTGTGAAATCTGTGTTTTTCTTTTTTTTATTTAGATCTAGATCTGTGTATGGAGTGTGTGATTAAGTTCTTACATCATATTATGGATAAAAGCTTTAGTAGGCTGTGGTGGTGCAGCGGTTAGCATTGTCGCCTCACAGCAAGAGGTTCTCTTGTTCAATTCTCGGCTGGAGCAGCTTCTGTGTGGAGTCTGTATATCCTCCCCGTGGTCAAGTGATGTTAAAGACATGTAGGTAGGTGCGTGAATGGGCCTGCCTTCCTTGAAGGTTGGGCTGGAAACTCGGCACCGTAAAAATCCACTGCCAATCATTAGCGGACGGGAGTTCCACTGTGGCGACCCCTAACCGGGAAAAGCCAAAAGCCTTTTATTACAAATAAAAGCTTTAGTTATTAATGCATTGTAGCTGCCTGTATACTAAACAATTACACAAAATATGCAATACAACATTCTGTAGAAATACAGACATGAATAACTCTTGAAAGAGGTATACACAAAACTATAATGTTTACAATGGGATAAACTAAACACTTTATTCAGTTAATACAGTTTCACTTTCATTGGGGGCAATTTTTACTTCAAAATACTAAACAATAATATAAAACAATATATACATATATATTTTATTAGCTAAAGCTTATAAAATAGTAATATAAGTAGCACATTATTTCATTGTAGTAATACCTCCAAAGTGGAATCTGCAGAGAACTACTCAACCTTCTAGAAGTGCTGAGATCCTTTGCCTGCAGCTACAAACTACAGAAGACTTCTGAGAAGTCTGGTATTGGTCAGTATGGCCTACTTGTATTTTCACTTGTTCAGATTTGTTTAAATTTTAATTTAGTTATGTATCCTTTTCACTAATGCCTCATCAGTAAGTTCTTGTTTTAATCAGAATTTATGTTACCACAAAAACCTTAGACTACCAGTCACTAAGGAGAATTTATAGCTCCCCATCCTTTCTTAAAAATGCAAAAGTTGCTGAACAGACGTTCCCATCTTCCAATTCAAAGGTTGGCACTAAAAACAGAACTTGCTTAAGAAGTGTAAAAACACTACTAGTTCTTGTAGGCCAGATATATCAAACATCTCAAGAGACTACCCTGTAAAACATATTCTTTGCTACTGCACATCCCTTTAAAAGATTAGAAAATTAGATGGATTCCCCTGATTATCAGGTGGAAGAGGGGAAGTTGTGGCGGGCATCAACCTTTTATCTACTATAAAAAAAGTCTTGGATATACCCAACAATGCACCAATGAACTTTGCATCAATACCTATGACAACAGACTGGGACAGGTGGGCATGAGGGGACTATATTAGATCGAAAGCTTAGGTAAGCGAACGATGATTAATCGACCCCATATAAGCGAAAGCTTACATAACCGAACTGTCAGAACAGCAATTTTTTTTCCAAGGGAAAAAAATCACTGTTCCAACAAAAAAAGCGCATTTAAACATGAGATTAAGTGGGGGGCTGTGCCCCCCCCCCCCCACACACACCCATACATAAATATACCAACTCCAAGACCGCACTACAGTGCCGAAAATGGCAAAGTACCAAAGCGGCCAAGCAAATTCTTTCCCAGGGAAAGAATTCGCTTACATGCCGCTTCGATATTTTGCAGTTTCGGTTTTGTCAGTTCGACCAAGATGCATTCGAAAACATGAGTCTTCGGTCTGCTGATAGGAACCCGGCATGAGATGGAGTAGTAGCACTGTGAAATCTAGTCCCAAATCCCCACACCGGTCATGCCTGCCTGTGAATTTAGTAACTTTATTTCCAAAAACTGCACAGGCGTCACAATGTTAGTGCCCTTTTCTTCTCCACTTCTCCTAATTTGGGTGCATCTGTCTGTCTACTTGTACTACCTGGTCATTCAATCATTTCACCAATGAAGAACACATTTCATATGTTGTACTACAGTGAACAAGTCGTAGTTTTTGTTGTCATGTATTACTTACTAACACTAACTGGTAAGGGAATTGCCTGTTTAAAATGGTGGCACTGAAATTATGCCCTTTAATCTCTAGCTAGTCCTGACAGGAAATTAAAGGTGATATAAAAATACAAGTTATATTCACTTCAGCTGAGGAATGTCCTGGCATCTCATCTGCATAAAAAAACTGCATTTACTCATTTTTTCCTCAGTGAAAAACTGCTGTACTTGACATTTGCCATTTTCCAAACAAATATATTGGCAAAAAAGTTATACACAAAAAATCTACACTGGGAAACACTGAAAGCTTTGCCTGTGTCATGTAGTTAATCTTTGTAGTAAATTCCTTATTTTTATGTTTTACTGGAATGCATTTTCCTAAAGACATGACTGCTGTTGACAACTGGACTTTTTATCAGTGTAGTGCAATGAAAAAAGGTGGAAAATGAAAAAGGAACGACAATGTGAGAAGAACCTACTTCAAATGATGAAAGTAAAAAGCATATATGATTTAAATATGTAAATCTGCAATGTATTACTCATTTTCAACGCTTTTCTTCTCACACTTTTTTTTTTGTGAAACAGCAGAATGAAAGTAGAACTCGCAAATAAATTGAAGCTAGAAATATTTTTGAGAAAGAAGCTGAAAGTAACTTTTGTGTGATCCTTTATATCTAGAATACAAAGAAACAGGATACACAACAGCAACTGGTTTTGCCCTACACATGCTCACGGTTTTTCTTTTCATGGAAACCCAAGCCTGTTTTCATTAGAAAAGGCTTGTTTCGAAACAAAACCCAGGCCTGGAATGACATCATCTGCAATCAAAATTCAAGCTTAGTTCTGGGAAGATGTAAATTGTAAAGAAATACACAGGGAGTGCTGGCAGAGAGGCATGCGTGAGGTCTGTACTGTGTCTCAGCTAGTCAAGTGGTACCTCTCCTATGTATCTGCAATGACCTTTGATTATGTTCTGCTACATTAACCTCATGATAAAACCTAGGAAATAGGCTTATGCTGGTGTCATGAAACAAGATTACTACCTGTAAATAAAATCCCATGGTGTGAATGACAACAACAATCAAGCCAGCGAAGGAATAACACAAGATGATACTCGGTGGTCAAAATGCATTGTATTAGAAGCCATACTTAAGAGTTAATTTTGCATCTCTAAAGACTACTCATAGAAAGATATTGCTCAATGGCTAATATGTAATGAACAAAGTAGGGTAATCACTTTTTGGACATGTTCCATTGGACAGGGCTCACCTACAACTAAGTTCCATCACATTTTCTGGGCACATATCAAGATACCACAGCATTTTAAATGCAAAGTGAAACTGGAGCTCTGTTTGCACAGTAAGGGTGATGTGCTGCCTTAACATTACATTTCACCAACAAGTAAATAAAAACTAACTGAATAACAAATATACAGATAAACTAGTAACTTTTAATGTTATCTGCAGACTTGCATAAAAGCTGGGCTGCTTAAAGATATATTGTAAAGAAAATGAAGTTTGAGGCAGAGCAGCAGAAATGAAAATACAGTTTTCCACTCCACTCCTAATGATTTATTAAAGAATGTCCAGAGAGGAATTTCAGTCAGTTGGTTTGGATGTAAAACATTATGTGTTAGCACAGGAAAACGAAACTATCACAGTATGAAATGTAGTGAAGAAAAAACTACGAGTGGTTTTATTTTGCTAAGACTATATGAATGAACACGTGGTGTTTTCAACATTTTGGTTTAATTAGCTTACATTTGGTATAGCACATTTCATTGTAAAGTAAAAGTGTGAAAAGACTTATGTCAAGAGAACAAGCTAATGGTGTGTAGTAAATATACATTTTTTAAACAAATGAAACATTTTAGATCAGAAGCAATGACAACTAGCACACTGCTATGAAGAAATGCAGGCAAATAAAAAATAGTAAGGTATGCAAATGAGAAAAAAGCAACAGTACCTTTTTAAAAACTGCCCAATTATATAAACAAATTCAGACAAAGTATATAATCCACTCTCCCATCGCTTACTGGCCTCAAGGTGACAGCAATAGTAAAGTACTCTCTATAAAAACCAGCAAATTGAAAGGGA
This sequence comes from Protopterus annectens, assembly GCF_019279795.1. Classification (NCBI taxonomy): domain Eukaryota; kingdom Metazoa; phylum Chordata; order Ceratodontiformes; family Protopteridae; genus Protopterus; species Protopterus annectens. The sequence goes on along the minus strand of NC_056732.1, from coordinate 162,646,779 downwards.
AAAACTGTGAATATAACATCATCAAAAAACAAATTAAGCAATCATTGCGTCGTAGGACATGGTGAATGCATTTGCAAAAAGCTGTATTAACTTAATAAGCAAATAACCCGCGGTGGTGGTGCTGCGGTAGTGTTGTCGCCTCACAGTAAGACGCTGTCCGGTTCGATTCTCAGCTAGAGCGTCTTCTGCGTGGAGACATGCGTGAATGGGCGTACCTTCGTTGAAGGTTGTGCGTCAGGCCTGGCAAGCCGGTACATAAAAATCAACTGCCAATCATTAGCGGACCGGAGTTCCGCTGTGGCGACCCCTAACCGAGAAAAGCCGAAAGACACAAACAAACTTAATAAGCAAATAAAAAATGTCAAAGTGCTGTTGATTTGAGACAAGGAGATTAATTTATGTAAATATAGATATAAACATTCCACAAACAAAATGAAAAACCAAGTTCATGAAACCAGGCAATATCCTTGGAAATTTCCTAAGCAAATTCAAGCAAACAAATTAACTCCCTATCAATCTTAAGCATAACATTAGCATGTGGACAAATTAGTGCCCTACAGCAACAGGCTGCACTGGTATGAATTCACAAACAAGGTGCGGGAAGCGTGTCAAATAAAACCAGACAATTTTAGACCCAGCAGACTGACCAGTGCTGTGTGTAAAATCATGAAGAAAGTCACAATGGTACATTCCAGAATGACACAGGATATTCTGTTTGGCAAAAAAAAAATGTATGGTATTATCAAGGGGAGATCTTGCCTTATGAATTTTGCAACATTTTATGAAGGAGTAACAACAGTAGCACACGATGAAGGTCTAACAGCATACTGATCATCCTAGCCTTGCTAAGCTCTGTAGCACTAATCTGCATAACGGAATAACATACAAATTAAAAGCATTAAACATAACTCCATTAAAAATGTAATGGGGAATGCACTGGTCAAACAACAGGAAACAAAAAAGCCAAGGTGTTGAGAGGTTACCTGCCCATCTTAATAGGAATTTTAAACAGAGTCCAATATGACTCTATACTGGGGTCTCAGACATAAGGGTGGGAATACAGACAGCCAAATATGCTGATGACAGCAAATCAGGTATCAAATATGTTAAGAGTTTCAGATGTTCTCCATTACACACTTATGCATTAGTAACTACCTTAACTTTAATGACAGTAAATATAGCATCAAAAGACTTGGTAAAAGGAACACATTATGATTACAAAATAAACACTGGATTTGTAAAAATGATATCAATACAGCTCTGGGGAAACAGTAAACTACATTGTAAAATAGTCAGAAAGTATCTAACAAAGACTGAATACCATATTATATAGCCCATGTAATTCTACAGTGCATGCCTAATTACTCTAGAAATACCACCACAACTTCAGACATCACTAATCTATCCCATCACTGAATATACTGTACATTTTTAAGCTCTCGAACAAGGTACCTGAAGCAACTTGAAAATATGCAAATGATTCATTACTAGAATCACTTGTTAACTACAACACTGACAAAATGCCCAAGTGAGTTGACCCAGTTTGGAACTTAGGAACTTATATTTACAGTATCCTAACTTGCTACCATCCTAACTTTCTACCAGCAAGAGCACACTCATAAGAAAGTCCTATATCACACAAATTATAAACAAGGGGACTGCAACTATATAAAGAGATGTCCTTGTCCCCCTTTACTCAGCCCTCATTAAACCAGTCATATAATATAATGCCCCCCCCCTTTGGCATGCATCAGTCCATACATACTCAACAACTGAAATACCCACACAGATACCTTACAAAGATGATACAAGGCTTAAAACATAAGTCATACATGTACTATCTCTAAGCCCTGTCACTACACTCTGTATCCTACGGACTGCTAACAGGTGACCTATGTCTGGCATATAAGATATCCTACATCTCAGTGCTGGTGAAGCTACTGCACATCAGCACGTCAAATGGAATCAGAAATGCTTGGTCCTGGGATATAAACCTCTTATGCAACACATCAACAGAATAATTCAGAGGGACAGGTACAACTTCCAGAGCATACCACTGTTCTGAAACAGACTCCTCTCATCCATGTAAAACAAAGCTCACTCCTGCCCATATTCAAGAACAGCTTGGATCTATGGTGGCAACTCCTAAAAACTTTATCCCATTCATGAATCTTTCAAATAATCTACAGTATAATCTCAGTTATTCTCACTAAGGTAATGCATAATTATCAGCCTTGGGATGAGTAAGGCTAATCTAGCACCAGCTGGGATAGGCTATTTCAAGCACCAAAAGGGAAATTGGATAGCAAGGGCAGCTAGCCTAATACTTACCTGTGAACCTATAGAAAAATTACAAGGCTGGAAAACTTGACTGGATAAAAATGTTTCAGGAAGTTATTAAATTTGATTTTTACTTTTTTTAAAGGTGACTTCTGTCTGGACTTCAAGGCAATTTGTCATCTGGTTCTACATGAAAGCTTATGCTGGGATGTGCAGCCGGGAGAATAGGGAATACCAGAACTGAGAAACTCATACTAAAAGTAAATATAAAATTAAAAAATGTAACAAATAAAATTATACAATATCTCCTGAAATAATTAGAAATTATCAGTTTTAACCCTCTTCAAAATATAAAATAAATACACAAACACCTATACAGAAAACACAACCAATCAACATCAGGTTATTGAAATCAAGCATCTAGAACGCCAGAAGGTCTTAATTTGACAAATGAACCTATGAAGCTAAAAAGTGGCCATATTTCTAGTGCTCTGTGAAACAATTATAAATTGCCAAGGTCTTAACGCTGAGCTTACTATCATTGTTCAGTATTTTACAATATTTTCACCAGAAAATAAAATTCCAAACATAATGAATAAAAACAGAACACACCGTCATGTGTGTCACCGACAAGGCAATACAGCAAACAAGATTAAATCTCTGAGACACCATCCCATGAATTACTCAGCAAAACCTAACATGCAGAAAATGTAACCAAGCAAAACAACTTCAAACTCTATTATAGGACAGCACAGCCTACTTAACTTATTCTCAAGTACTCAGCCTTCCTTACCTATTTTCTCCTTCCCATTTCTCCTATTGCACCTCACTTGCCTACTGTAAACCTATATACAACTCCTCCCTTAACTACATAATCTCACTTTTCCTTTCTCAACCTAAACATACTTCCACTCTCTTATCACCCCACTCAACTATCTCTATACTATGACTCTTTCAATCAATACTTCCTAACTATACTGCATTTCCTCTACAACCCCACCTCTGAACCAAAGTTCACTACATGTGAACCCAAGTGAACTTGCATCTGTCTAGTCTGTAACTTAACCTCTGTACTCAATAGTGCTAGTAACTGTAAATTCATTTAAACTGGTCTGTACTGAACTAATGCCTAATTTGAATACCATCAATGCATTGCTAACAAATGTTTACCTGGAGCTTTTCTCCAAATTATTGATGTATTACTTTCAATTATTGATATCCTTCCCTTTTCTACTATTATATTGTATAAAATGGAGCTTTTCTCCCCAGGCCTCCACTGTAAAGGAGCTATCAGCTCAGTCAGACAAACCTGGTCAACAGAAGTAAAATAATTAATAAATAAAATTGTGCAATGGTGTCATACTTAATGATGTATGACCTCACAGATACTAAAAAAAAAGGTTTGGCATGCAGTACTGAAAACTGGCAAAACTACAAGCAAGCAATCAACCATCAAAATTACATGCATCATAACTTTTAATTACTATAAAATGGAAGACAAATTATGACCTCTTCCTTATGAAATATACTAGTGTCTACATACATTTCAAGCTTATTGTGTATTATTTTTTTAATGGCTAGCAAAGACGTTGCATCTCCTGAAGGTACTGAACATCAGTAGTGACAGTGTTTATTCACTTATACCTGTTTTCTTATACTTGTGTCTGTTTAATCAGCACCAACTCCTAGCATAACACAAATGGGCTGGTCATTTTTACAGTACACAATGTAATTTTCACTTATGTAAAATTCAGTGCAATTTTATTAAAAGAAAAAACCCTGGAATGATTTATGGAGTCTCACATATGGCATATTGAAAATATGGGACTAAAAACATTAAGAAACAGCCAAAATATGGTGAGAGCTGGGTCAGTTCGGCTATACCTCATGAAAGTCTTAAAAAAAAAAAAAGCAAAATAAAAGCATTGCATAGTTTTTGGTCTATCCAAAGGATGTATGGTTTACTGCTAAATCACTGAGGATTACAGTTAGTCAATAATGCCACACCTTAGAGATTCATACTTCTTATTGAGTTCACAAATGCATACTGATGGACTGCATATTGCAGCTAAAAGAAGTTGAGACGTGCTTTCTCTCTCACCCTCACATGCATGTACACACATACAACTTTTTATTTTTTGGTTCTGTATGCTTTTTTTCTGTCTGTGCTTGATGGCATAATACACTACTACAAACTGGTGGACCTGTTTTCCTGGTCTTTATCGTACTTTAACACAGTGTAGTGCTTGTTTATCAATAGGACGACAATGTACTTTTTACCTATACCCTAAAGCCCATTACAAAAGCACAGTATGAATCCATTCCAAGATTTCTAAGATAACTTTCTAGCCATTTAGTGAATATCTTTCTGTGGAAGGACATGACAGCTGTAAGTGCAATAGCCATTCTAGACCATATCTAGGACCATGTCTGTGGTTCTCCATGCTTGGCCAGACTCATGGAATGACGAGTAGTCTGGACAGTACCTGCCTCCTAGACTCTTGTAGACAGAGCTGGGGAGGTGGAAGTGTCTAACGCTTTTGGTGCCCTGCTCATACTACGAGGCAGCTTTCTCCTCATGGGGAACTGGGCTGGCCTAATACAGAAAAAAAAAAATAGAAAACACTTGTTCCTCCCTTTAAAGGTATGCAATCAGTTCCTGGGAAGCCTAACCAGAGGCAGATATTAATCCTAGAAGTGGATATGCAGAAGGGAGGAAACCCTTGGGAAGACACTGCATCTGTTGTCACAGCCTTAGCATCTGCACAGTCAAGTATTACAAATTCCCATCTAGTTAACTGCTGATTTCTTACGGACTTTACAAACTATATGCAATAGAAATTAATACCAAACAAATACAAATGAAGTGTTATTAAATGCACATATCCTGCTAAGACAATTGAGAATTAAAATGTATAAAAATTAATTAAATTATCCAAATTCTAACAGACTGCTAAATTTACTACTCAGGTCAGGACAAGCTATTTAGGAGAACATATTCAGTATCTGTCTGTGTAAAATTCGCTATTCAGGTAATGGCTAGCTATTTGCCCTTGTAAACTCCACTATTCAGGCCATATCCAATCTATTGCAAACATTATTCAGTATTGGCCTACATTCAAGTACAAGTAAAGAAAGTGTATTATAAAACCAGAGACCAGTAAATCCAACAAAGTGATCCTTTTCTCAAACACACAGTAATAGTAAATCTGTAGTTTTTGGACCAGGACAAGTACGTTCCATTCTTATAGCAAAGCAAGCAGTACATTCAACACTCAATGAAACACAATCCTCCAGTCTTCAAACACAATAATGGTTGTGCTATTCATGATGTCTCAAACTGCAGCAGTTTCACCATGGACCCTGCCCCACATTTTGCTGCAACTGGGTGTTTGAGAGGTATGGAAGTGCCTTGTCAAGGGGTGTCCTGACATCTCCTATGCATGTAGCTCTGCCATATCACCTGCTGTGGTCCAGCCATCAGTATGGAACAAGGCGTGGGAGGCAGATGACAGTGCAATGGCATCCTGGGCAGCCACTATTTTGCCCCTTCTAGAGTGCTCTGCAGATGTGCTTGACTGGTGATTCCTGCCACCAGGTGAGGGTGTGGCACCTTAAACTGATCACCCTAACTGATCTCAACAATCTGATGGGTCACAATTGACATCCCACTGGTCAAGTTAAGCAGGTAGTGCCTGTACACCAATCTATCCCCAACAATGCATATCCCTATATCTTGTACCACACCTCATTCTTCTCCACTTCTCCTCATCACCATTTGTCCACCTACTGTTTGTCTCTGTCCAGTGCAAGTCTCCCACTTTTAGTGTGTGCACATCCACCACTGTTAATCAGTGCTGCTTTCTGTGTGCTGCCGCTGACTACCCTTTCGCAACATCCCATCTCATGTCCCTACCATTCGTCTCATCATCTCTCCTCTCTACAGGTACATAAAATAGAGCATCTTATAAAAATGTCCCAGTGCCTTCTCCTATTCGCTTCTCCTTTAAGTTTCTTTCTAGGAGTACCTCTACTTGTTATGCACACCCATTTTTTACTATCCTATACACCCTTTCCTCAAACCAATAAGCATTCATATGACTGGATACCTTACTGGAGGTGTTTACACTTGTAAGGAATTATCAAATGTTTTTTAACAGCCTGCTCTACCACACCTCCAACTTGAGCTACCTGCCACCTTCCAGTTATACAAGTTTTCACTAGCTGATGCACAACCACTCTCTTGCTTCACAACTTGCTTCTTACTCTGCTCCACTGTGGTTGGTCTGCAGTCTTTTTTCTTTTTGGTTCCAGATTTACCACCACAGCCCAATGCTCAGATGTACATATCACCATTTGGATATTCATGTATACATTACACTGCAATGTTTCACTGCTATGTGGCACTCTGCACATCTCTAGGAGTCTCGGCCATAATGTAATTACTGGAAAGGTCAACCCAGGAGTAGTATGCAAAATACATTACTATGGAGGTTATGCTTTTCATACTCTTCTAATATGATGTCAGAAGTGTTCAGAATGTGGCTATCATTTTTCTAAGGGAATGTAATGTTTACAAACAAATGGAAGTTATGGAGTCCATCCTCAGTGATTACTGATATGGTTTGTTGGAGGTGTAGTATTATGTGATAACTTCATAGTCAAAGGTGGCACACAGTCTTAGACAGGGCATATTCCACTGGGGCAATACGTTTACATTTTGTACCCAGATACCTTATTAGAAGCCCTTGTACATTTTATTGTAAACTAGTTTAGGAGATCTGATACATGGCATATTATACACAGCTAATAAATCAAGCATTACAGATGGATTTTGCGGTCATAATGTGGCATTATACCCAATTTACATCTGAGGGCTTTTTGACCACTGCTTATGATACTGGGTGAAACTAATGTCCAGAATGTATGTGTGTGTGTGTGTGTGTGTGTGTGTGTGTGTGTGTGTGTGTGTGTGTGTGTGTGTGTGTGTTAAATGCTCATTAGACCAGAGGTAACTTTTTTTTTCTTTTTTTTTTTTTTTTTTATTTCATAGCCAAGCCAACAATTTTGTTACTGCATATATCAGAGATCTAGACTTCTTCTACTAACAAAGACACTGTAATGGCATGTAAATCATGACTAAGGTGCAGTGAATTCTCTGAGGGTAGAATGGAACACAAAGTCTGTTTTGTAGTCCAGTATCTTATTAGAAGTGCATGAATTTGGCCCTGCTCCACTGGAGCAAAGGGTAGATTCCTGATGGTGTCGTGGGCAACTGACATTTGATTAGCAGCCCCAATACTGCAGTGAGCCAGGTGTGTGTGTGTGTGTGTGGGGGGGGGGGGGTGAACAGACAGGGCCCATTCACCCTTCATAGAAGTGGGTATTGTACATACTCAGGGGGGGTAACATGGGGCAGTGCTAACTTTCTGATGGTATCCCGGAGGTCCAATGCTCATGCCTTGGGGGGTGCAGGGATGCCTGAAGAGAACTTCCCTCTGCTGAAACCCCACTGAACATACATCCACTAAGCCTAACTGGGCATTATTATTATTAGGGACAGGGGAAAATAAAAAAAAAGATGGAATAAAAAGTACAACTCACCTCATTGCTGTCTGAATGATCGCCTCTCCTGGCATTCTTTTATTCTACTGATGGAGAATGAACTGGTTGACTGGACATGGAAGGTGCTAATGATGGACAGGCAGAAGAAAAAGTGCTGATTTTTTTTTATACACTGCAAACTGGTTTATAGAAGCTACCATATGGCCACTTACATGCATCTACCATATTGAGCATTTTAGTGGCTTTTACTGTCATACCAGTCTGACACTACACCCAAGTCCTCATTAATCCAGTAGAAAAATAATATATATATATATATATATATATATATATATATATATATATATATATATATATATATATATACACATACACACACACACACGGATCTACTTTCAAATGTCGAATGTTCACTTGACCGAACTGCACAATGTTGAGACGAGAAAATTGACGAACCTGAAAGTTCAAAAGATCGACGCTTATAATATGGAATATGGAAAAGTAAAAGGTAATTACATGTTACAAAGTGTTTTGAAGAAGATATATGGTATTTGGTGAAACTGTCGAATGCCCACTTGACCGAATTGCACAATGTTGAGATGAGAAAAATCAAAAAGTCAATTACCTGAAAGTTCAAAAGATCAACACTTATAATATTGAATATGGAAATGCAAACGGTAATTATGTGTTACAGTGTGTTTTGAAGAAGATATATAGTATTTGGTGAAATAGTGCATTGTCCCTTTAAGGTATTGTAGCGAGGACATAAAGAAACATGGAGGAAGTAAAGTTGAAGCTACTGGTTTCACTGGAGACTTGTTTAGAGTTGAGCTAGTAAAGTAGAAAAAAAAAACAGGAAATAAGTCACTGGTATGTTTTGGATACAGAATGGAGTGCTAACATAGAAAGATATTGTTGTTTGAAGTAAATCCATAGTGGTTGATGCACAATGTATCCGTACTTTACCATTTAGTTAAATATAGTGTGATTTCGGAGTTGGTATATTTAATTTGTGGGGTGGTGTGACTATAAACCATGCTTTCATTCAACTAAGATGGTCATCTCAAATTCAACATTAATTTACAATTAAATTCCTGAGAAAAGAACAACATTCTTCAGTGCATTTTGTAGATGCTCATTCTGCTGCTTCTATATTGAAGTTTCATAAACAATTCTGAGAAGACAGGTATAATCATTCATAATCAGGCACCAGTGGAATTTACAAGAATCCTTTTGTGATGCCTGTGCTCTGGCCCAGCAATCAAGGAGTCTCAATCCTTACCACTAACACCAGAGAGGGTGTCTCATATAGGAGGAAACTATCACAAATGCACACAGTAAAGTGCAATTTTCCTTAAGAGCACACAGAGATCACAGTCAGTCCGGAGCTGGTCGCTCCCTTGCTCTACAGGTCCCCAATAAGACTCCCCACTGGCACAGCTATAGGGTCTAGATCTCAGCCTAGTGGGCAAGCTAAAACCTCCAGCACCCTCTCTGTCCAACCAGTGCTTTGTGTCTCTGCCCAAGTAGCTGACACACACACACTTTGAGAAGAGTTTATACAACCACACAGACACTCCTGGGGAAGGCTGGCACAAGTTCTCCAGCTGTGTCCCTTTTACCCAGATTATGCGGTAGAAAACCCTGCCACCACCCAGCTAATATATATCAGCCCTTAAAAGGGTGCCCAATTATTACTGTTCAATATCCAAATGGTAAGTGCGCCTGAACAGCAAGGCTTATTTGGAGTGACTTGGATAGTAATCACTATATACATGCAATGTACTCTAGAGCTTAAATTAACTCTACACAAAACAGCCACATTTGAAAGGTTTAAAAATATTTAATAATAAATACAAAAAAAACAAGACAATACTTTTACTACACAGTGCTAGTCAAGAGTTCGGAGATCACAGAGAAATACTTAAAATAATTCAGTAGTACAGTTCGGACATCACAGTAAAACACAGTCTAATCTTTCTAGTTTCCAGCTATTTCTAAGAGAAAACACAAATCTAAGATAAACTTACATATAGAGCAAGACAGTGCTGATGAGTTGGATGGTCAAGACAAAAATGCTTAATGCTCTCTGATTCTCTCTGTTTTTAAAATCACATTCCTGCTTCACATTACATCAGTCTTCACACTTCCCTGGGGTTCCCAGGCTAACAGGCTACATTCTTTAGTAAGCTCACACAAGGTCAGGAAGCAAAGCCATTAAGGACATTTATGCAATCAAATTCTGGCCATTAACTATGGCCTTAAAACAATAGCAAGAATCCCTTCATCTAGTCCGGCTGGAGCTGTGTTTACATCAAAGGGTCCCAACATGTTTTACTTGGTCAGCAGAATGCACTTTTGTTACATTTTGCAATTCCACATGCAACCGCCTTTTTTCACTTAAGACAACAAGCCTGTGGCTTACATTAATATTTACAAATGACAGAATTATCTATAAAATTCTATCTGGCCAGGCTGGCAGCCTTCACACCTTTACTGCCACAGTCTGACATTATGCAATGTACACATTTCCACTGATGGCATTCTGCTGTATCCCTGCTTAGTACAATGACCAAGAATGTTTCTCTGCTGAGTTGGTATTACATAAGTAGCAGAATTCTCAATATTTTCCAAAAAATATTTTCCCATTTTCAGCATCCTGTTATTAATATGCAAAATGTCTGAGTGACTAATTAGGTGTGGTCCTATTTAGAGAAGAGTGGCAATGAAACTCCTACAGGTACAATTGGAATCTTAAGTTTTTTTTTTTTTTCTTAGTCAATCAAATAGATTCATGGGTCAGTACTAGGCATGTGTTGCTGGAGACCACTGAGGAGCATATCCCAATTTCCCAGTTGTCACAAAGCACTATCTGGTTAAGCGACTTGCTCAAGGTCAAACGGTAGGTAAACAGAGGCCAATGCAATCAAACCCAGTATCACAGGAAACAGTTTGTTAACAGCTCATAGCCTTAAGCCTTTGCACTAATGGTCAGACTTGGTATTGCTGTTATGCTCCAAAAGTTCTGTGATTAAATCTCAAGGAAGACTCTCATATAATCCTTTACAGGCTGACACAACATCAGCACATCTGTAGATGATCACTGCCTTCATCTGACATTTTGCATTATACCCTCTTCCCGCTGGGAGTGTTGTTCTGAACTTATGTTCAGTATGCAGATCTTGTGTTCAGTATGTACAACACAGTCATGACCTACAATTCATCTTTACTGAGTTGTCATTAGATTAGTGAAAAAATTCCTATATATTTCCCTACAGCAAACCATTTTCCACATTAACATGCTGTGGCCACAATGCTCTGTTTCGAAGTGGCCAAAGTTGTGCGGCCATTCAACAAAATCTAGAATCATTAATCATTCCAAATATCTCACTTTTTAAAATTAAATTCTAATTCATACCACGGCAAAAATAATTATTGTTTTAAAGTGCATGCCATGGTATACATGGTGTATACCTGGGTTTGCTCCTAGTTTACAAATTCTGCCATACTTGTTTGGGACAGAGCAGGAAGAAAAAAAACTTTAGAAATTATAGACAAACTTTTTTAGAAAGGGATGAAATTGAAGCTATAAAACTGTATTCTGAAGATGAATTGGAAGGCTGTTTACATTAAGTATCAGATGAGGAGCTTGAAACCTTATAGGATTTTGTTTTGACTTGAGGTACAGATAGTGACTGACAGCAGAAATGTCTGAACGTTTTGACAACATCTACAATGTGTAGTTCATTGTACTCTACACAAATAGCAGGAAATATTGTGCATTTCCAAAGGCAGTATAAAAAGTGAGTGTACCTGCTTGGCAGGTGGAACAGCCTGAGTGCAGGCAGACTTTCTAAACATGAGTTGTAGTGAAACAGAGCCTAAACCCAACAACACAGAAGGAAAAAGAGAGACAATAACAGAAAAGGAAAAGTTATTGTAATAAATGTTAGTTTCCATGGTTACAATTAAGTAAAGAAAGGCAAGGACTGTACTAATTTACGCAAAGGTCTTTATTTGGACAAATTACCAGTGAAACTAATTTCTATCTGGACAAATTACTAGTGAAACTAATTTCTCTTTCATTTCTCTGCTATAAAACCCGCATTTGCGAGGTTTTTGCGCTAGTATACAGCTCAACAAGCTCCTGCCTGGTGCCCTGCAGAGTTCTACAGCAGCAGAGAGACAAGAGAGACTTTGGAATGATTAAGTATCATTTTTCTGCATTTTCTTGCTGCCTTTAGCTAATTCCGCCTAAAATGCTGATTTTCTAGAGTTTCTGTGATTTACAAAGCTTGTTTCAGCTACATATTGTACTTATTTTACTGCCTGCACTTTATCAAAGTCGTTTTTGTGTTTAGATTACCTGTTTAACTGTTGTAGGCTACACACTCAAGTGTGATCGCCATTTCTGTGCATTTAAGGTGTTTTTTGATTGTATCTGCTTTATTTTCTGAAAAAAAAACAAAAGAAAACATAGTTGTTTTCCCGCCCTTCTAAGCTAGTAGAGTCCAGTTTTCAGGTTAGTGCTGAATCCAGGGCTGTGTTACAAGTTTCTCGTTTGCCCATTCCTTACTTGGATAGAAGGACATTTCTCTGTTCACTGTGAGAGAGGGAGCTTTGAGCAGCCTATCTGTCCCTGGAGGAGTGGTTTCAGCCCAGAAATTAGTAGTTTATTGGCCATTTTGGGCTAATTTCTCTCTCTTTCATTTCCCTGCTATAAAACCCACATTTGTGTGGTTTTGCTTGCCGGGCAGCGCTGGTTAGCTTGGGTATAACTATTCCCGGATCCACAAAGTCTACTCTTCAATTTTTCCCTTGGAACTAGACAAACTTTCAACTTAAGCACTCAAACCATTCACTTCTCATCACAGCAATTGCTCAAAACTCATAGCAAGCACTAATAAACCTTAGCACTAGACCCCCCTATACTGTAGAGAAGGACAAGGCTCTCTATTCAACCTTACTAGACAATCAGTAAAACAGTTCACTGTACCTATCCAGGCATGTCCAAAGGGCAGTTTCAGGTGTACTCTCTGGTCCAACTGGTGAATCTGGGCATTTTGAGGCAATGTTACAATTGCCTCATGTAGACAGACAACCTTCTCCTCCTTCCACCAAACACTAATGCATGTAAGAGATGCAATTATACAGCCAAACTGGAGGGTAAGCTCTCTCAACCCAAGACTGGACCAGGCAGTCAAGAGGAGAAGGGAATTACTTGCATCACACCACCAGTCTCACATAGACCTATGAAACCAGCACCGGCAAAAAACATACATAAATACATGAAAACATACTCGGAGGCTCTAAATAAAAATCTACAAAAGCAGCAGAGACCTCCAAAGCAGACATCCAAGCAACCTCCACCCCCCAACGCAAACCATGAAACACATACGTCACAAAACCACTGTGCCACTCAATCACAGCCCTTAAGGCAAAATAACATAACCAACACACTAGTAATAGGTGACTCTCTAGTCAGGCACACTGATGTCCCACTCATTAGGCTGAACAAGGAGAAGGTTACGGTTAGCTGCCTCTCGAGTGCCAGGAAACGCCACATAACACAGGCACTCAAGTCACTCCAGAACATGTACAAATATGACTCTGTCATTGTCCATGTTGGTGTGAATGACCTGAACCATACCTCCTTGGACTACATGAAGAGAGACATGGAGGAGCTCTCTGATCACGTAACCGAGGCCGGTATGACCCTGAGTAGCATCCTGCCCTCACCAAGAATGATACCATGGTATAGAGAAAAAAATCATCAATTTTAACAATTGGCTAAGCTTCTGGTGTCAATCAAAGGGGATCCAGTGTCTGTCAGCCTGGGATGACATGCTCGACAAGCCATGCTGCTTCGCTAGAGACAGCTTGCACCGGTCACCCTTAGGCTTTCGAATACTGGCCAAGGCTCTTGCCACCCCCATAGTGCCTTTTTTAGGCAAGGCTCAAAAGACAAACCCACCACAATAAATAGCACAAGTAACAAAAAACTGAGGGTAATGCTACTCAATGCCAGAAGTCTAAACCTCAAAATGCACGCACTCGAGGCACTCCTAAGTATGGAGAAAATAGATATATGTGCAGTAACAGAAACCTAGTTTATGGCTCCAGAGAGCACCCCAGCACTACCAGGCTACAACTCATACCAAACATTTCAGCCACAAAACCCGGACAGAAATAAAAAAGGCGTGGGAATATCCATATTCATCAAGGATACCCACACCTCCGGGTTAGTGGCACAGCATGATGCTTCAGAGATCATCTACGTGCAACTAACAACGGGCAAAACTGCTACTCAAATTACAGCTTGCTACAGATCATCCACCATGTCCCAGGACCCCCACTCCGCATTCCTGGAAACACTGGGAAACATAAAGGTCCTACCAAACATCCTGATATTGGGTGATTTCAATTACCCAAACAGCAACAAGACAAGAAAATATAAATACCTCACAACAGTTAGCTGCACAAAACCAAATAGTCAACAGGTAAAAAACAAGAAAAGGGCAGTTCCACGGCTGCTAAAAGACGGAATTCCAGATCCAATGTGGTCAAAAAGTTTAATGAAAAAGATGAGTGCTTTCACAATTCAAACAATTACTTATTCAGATCACAAAAAGACCAAAAATCTACAGGTTTAAATACTCCATCAATTAATAATTAGTCATGTGATATGTAAAACAGTAGTAAATGTGCTCAGGAAGAGAGCTATTTAAAAAACCAACCACAGAAAAAAAAAAAATCCTTCATAAAAAAAAACATATGTATAAATAAGATACATAAAAACTATTATCTACAACACTCTAAATGACCTGAAAATCTAGATGTATTTTTTATATATTATGTTAACCAATGTAGTATAAATATTATATAAAATTACTTTCTCAAACCACTGTTCTTTAATTCTGGTTTCAGGGGAACTACATCTTTTAGACCGGAGCCTTTATGCGCTCTGAGTCTCAGAATCCATCTAGTTTCATTACGTTCAGTGTTATTAATAATATCACCTAATCTTATATCAGTCCTGGTAACCTCCAATACCGGAAAGGCAAATTTGTGTTGATCCCCTTCCTGTGCTACATGTTTAGCAAGTGCATTGCACTCTAATCTTTGACTAATACAATATAAATGGTCTCTTATCTGTTCACGGAGACGTCTGTTGGTCTTGCCAACATAACATTTTCTACATGTCATAAATTTGGCTAAATATACTAAATTTTTGGTGTTACAATCTGCTTTAACATTAAGCATGAACTTATGCCCAGAGTCAGGATGTATAAAGCTCGGATCTTCATTTATACTAGTACAAAAATGACAAGCACCACATCTCTTAGTGCCTGTCAGTATATGGTTCATATCTAGCCCTTCATCTTTAGGGTAACATAGCTGTCTTCTTAAAGATTTTTTATTCCTGTAAACAAAAGAGGGCTTAGTACCAAGAATTTCAGCTGTATTTTCATCAGTTTGCAAAACATGCCAATGTTTGCTAACTATATTCTTAAAAACATTGACATCACTACTGTATGTTAAATTAAAACAAAATTTTCTGTCTCTAGGTCTGTGGTTTGAAACATTTCTTCTCTGGGGTGAGGAAAAATAAGGTTTACCAAGATTCTTCCTCTCCTTCCTAATTACTTCACTCGTTTTATGAATCTCAGTACTATCATAATCCCTATGTTCAAAATCTTTAATGGGTTTAACCAAGCTCTCTTCAAAATCTGTATCATTAGCTGTTAATCTTGAGGCATGTAACATTGTCCCTTCATAACATTGGGGAATATATGTCCTGGATGCATATTATCTCTATGCAGATAAGAAGGTACATAACATTCTTTCCTATAAACATTTGTGGAAATACTGCCATCTTCTTTATCCCGCTGTATTAGTACATCCAAATAATGTGAAAACTCAGAAGAGTATTCAAAAGTAAACTTCAGGAAACTGACTCTTGTGTTGACATAATCAAAGAACTGTAAAAGTTCTGCTTCAGTTCCTTTCCATAAAAGGAAAAGATACTCTACAAAACGACGAAAGAATGCTATACTCTTCCCTATTAGGCATTTAATATATTGAGATTCCCAGTCTGCAATTACAAGGTTGGCGTAGCTATTGGCACAAGGAGTTCCCATAGTTACGCCAGACAATTGCAAATAATAATGGTGCTCAAAAATAAACACAATGTGTTCTAGAGTCATTTCCAGTAAAAAACATATAAGGTCAAGGTGTTGTGCACTATACTCACTATAGAGATAATTGGCTAGGCTTAAAATGGCTCACAAGGGCAGTTAGCCTAGTACTAATCTATGAACCTATGAACCTAAATGCTTTCATTATTTCAATCCCATCTGAATTGGGAATCATGGTGAATAAAGATACAACATCCATGGTAACAAAAAAATCAAAATCACAAAACTCTGTAGAATTCAAATACATATAAAGCTGTTTAAGAAATTGTTTACTGTCTTAATACGAAGTCATATTTGTCCAGTATAGGTCTCAATTGTTTTTCAATATAGATGGAAAAAGATTCTGTTAACCAGCCAGTGCCCAAAACAACAGGTCTAAATTTAGGGGTTTGTGGGTCCTTATGTACTTTAGGTAGCCCATGTAAATATGGAACCAGTGGTTGTTCAATAATAAAATCCTGAAACATTTCCTTGGAAATGATACCCATCTGCAGTGTTTCCATAAGTGCTCTCTACACTCTTGATTTCATTGTTTCTATTGCAACCACATCAATTTTCTTATAGGTGTTAGAATCACTCAACATATCCCTGACAGTATCAAAATAGTAGGCCCTATTCATAACGACTATTGACCTCCCTTTAAAGGCTGGGCGAATAACTATAGTATTAGCATTATGTAAATTACTGAGATCCAATTTTTCATCAATAGTTAGATTCACAAACTTGTTACATCTTCTGTTACCAAAAAAATAGTTATAGACATCTTCTTCACACAATTTGAGAAAAATTTCAAAAGCAGGATTGGTTGCAGGTATAAAAGCACTGGGCTTTTTAAAAAGACAAGTAGCATCGCTAAATTCTTGATCTTTAAAAATGACTTTCAAAGAAATTACATATAAACAGTCTAAAGTCTAATAAAGTTTCAGGTAAATCAGCCATTTGGGGCAGGAATGAATGACAAACCTCTGTTCAGTACCGTATATTCAAGGTCCGTAACTATTCGATCCGAAATGTTACATACTAAGTTGCATTGCATTCTCGACAAACTTGTGCTAATTGTATTTTATTGACCAGTTTCACATATATACAGCTTCCAATAGACTTTTTTATACCCATTGAGCATTCCTTGGTCAATAAAATACAATTAGCACAGACTGAATTATACAAAGAGGCTGGTGATGTTTTTGCTGATGTACATTGCAGTGAACTCATTAATCGAGTATCTGGTTATGAACAGCGTTTACTTACAACTAAAAAGAAAAAACTTCAGCTTGACATACATGATTTCAGCAACAATTGGGTTTTTACTTGGGCCAGAGAACCAGTTGTGATGCGCAACACACCCAGGGTGAAGGAGTTGAATGAGAATCTTGTTACTACAGCTACACCTACAAGAGGTCATCAAAAGGAAATCTTGCCTTCTATTCAGAGCGCTACAACACATTCGGAGTATGGTACGCCGCTTGCGGATGAGAATCTTGCCATTCCGGTACAGCAACCTATAGATAGAGCTCGAGAATCGGAGCCTGTTGTTAAAAGTAAAGCGGGCTCTGTGGTAAACGAACAAGTTTTTTCTGGTCTACCTCTCCCTTTCAACAGGCACAGGGCAAAGTCGATCGAGAGTACTTCAAAGGAAAATGGGGTAAAAAGGAAGCAACATTTCCAAGACAGCAATTATACCCTGAAAAGGATGTGGAACATGAACAATGCAATTTAGTATGGATTAAAGATTTTGAACATAGATAGTACTGAGATTCATAAAACAAGTAAAGTAATTAGGAAGGAGAGGAAGAATCTTGATAAACCTTATTTTTCCTCACCCCAGAGAAGAAATGTTTCAAACCACAGACCTAGAGACAGAAAATGTTGTTTTAATTTAACATACAATAGTGAAGTCAATGTTTTTAAGAATACAGTTAGCAAACATTGGCATGTTTTGCAAACTGATGAAAATACACCTGGAATTCTTGGAACTAAGCCCTCTTTTGTTTACAGGAATAAAAAATCTTTAAGAAGACAGCTATGTTACACTAGACACGAAGGGCAAGATATGAACCATTTACTGACTGGCACTAAGAGATGTGGTGCTTGTAATTTTTGTACTATTATAAATGAAGATCCAAGCTTTATACATCCTGACTCTGGGCATAAGTTCATGCTTAATGTTAAAGCAGATTGTAACACCAAAAATTTAGTATATTTAGCTAAGTGTATGACATGTAGAAAATTTTATGTTGGCAAGACCAACAGACATCTCCGTGAACGGATAAGAGACCATTTATATTGCATTAGTAAAAGATTAGAGTACAGTGCACTTGCTAAACATGTAGCACAGGAAGGGGATCAGCACAAATTTGCCTTTCAGGTATTGGAGGTTACCAGGACAGATGTGAGATTAGGTGATATTATTAATAACACTGAACGCAATGAAACTAGATGGATTCTGAGACTCAGAGTGCATAAAGGCTCCGGTCTAAATGATGTAGTTCCCCTGAAACCAGAATTAAAGAACAGGGGTTTGAGAAAGTAATTTTATATAATATTTACACTACATTGGTTAACATAATATATAAAAAATATATCTAGATTTTCAGGTCATTTAGAGTGTTGTAGATTTTTTTAACAGCTTTTATGTAAATTGTTTATACATATGTTTTTTTATGAAGGATGTTTTTTTTACTGTGGTTGTTTTTTAAATAGCTCTCTTCCTGAGCACATTTACTACTGTTTTACATATCACACGACTGTTAATTGATGGAGTATTTAAACCTGTGTTTTTTTGGTCTTTTTCTGATCTGAAGAAGCAATTGTTTGAATTGTGAAAGCGCTCATCTTTTTCATTAAACTTTTTGACCACATTGGATCTGGAATTTCGTCTTTTATCAGCCGTGGAACTGCACTTTTCTTTTTTATCAATTACCCAAACATTAACTGGGAGAACTACTCAAGTAGAAACTCCCTTGCCCAACATTTCCTAGAATTTATAAACTCAAATGCCCTGGATTAACTGGTCAACACCCCCACCAGAGGTGACAACATATTGGACATAGTCATCACCAACATGGGCGACCGGTGTTCCACACTGGAGGTCAACCCCTCGCTGGTTAGATCTGACCATAAACTAATCACTCTGGATTATCCACATTCTGCTACCACCCCTGGTCCAAGAAATCTCCGTGAAAATTTTTTCAAAAGCAAACTTCACGTTACTTAAGACCGAGGTGAGAAGTTTCAAAGCCCCCATGCTAAAGGATAACATTGTCCAAGCTGCAAAATCCTTTATTAATGCACTCTACGGGCACCTACAAGAATGCATGGATCATGTTATCCCAAACAAAACCAAGGCTCACTCCTCCAAGAAAAGGAAACCAGTCTGGTAGACCCCTGCCATAAACAAGCTATACAATAGGAGAAGGAAACTAGTACCAAAAGAGTAAAATCCCAAGAAGGGAAGACATCCCTGATCAGTATCAGCAAGAAACTACGTTCCCTCAAAATCATCCAAGGTTAGCTTCGAAAGAAAAATTGCCATGGACTCCAAAAATAACCACAAGGCATTCTTTAGCTATGTCAAGAATCTAAGTGGCAATTCTCAGATTTGCTCAGAGTTAGTGCAGAATGGCACAAAATACACTGAACCGACCGATATAGCCAACATCCTGGCAGACAGGTTCAGTGCAAACTTCACCCCCCTCTCACCCCCAAAAGGGCCCACAACTATACCAGAAGAATGTAGTGCCCCTGAAATCACAGACACTCAGGTTAAAACAGCCTTCTCCAAAGCCAAAAACACAGCATCAATGGGACCGGACGGTGCCCCAGGCTGCATCCTACAAGAGCTCAAAGATGAACTAACCCCTCACCTAAACACATTGTTTAAACTCAGCCTCTCCAAAGGCTACGTGCCCACAGAGTGGTGCATTGCAATGGTTATTCCGCTCCACAAAGGTGGAGCCACAACGGACCCCGAGAACTATAGCCCTATAAGCCTTACTAGCTTGGTCTACAAAGCTATGGAGCGGATCAACACAGATCTCATTAACAGACACATAGGGAACGTCCAAACACTGGACCCTACCCAGTTTGGCTTTAAGAGCAGATTATGCCTCCTAAACCTGGTGGACCTCTTTGAGACAGTTACCAAGGCTACAGACGAGGGAAAGGTGGTCCAAACAGCCTACCCTAGACCTCACAAAGGCCTTCAATACCATTCCCCAACTCAGATATTATAGACAAGCTCACCAGCCTAAACATAAACCCCTACGTCACAAGACATGAAGCCCAGGGCTCAGTCCTAAGACCCCTCCTGTTTGGCATATACTTCTCAGAGGTACAGGCAAGCACAGGAGGACTATGGCTGACCAAGTTTGCAGACGACTGCAAACTAGGGGCTATAATTGACTCTCTGGCTGACACAGACATCTTCCAAAAGGGTCTCAATGAGACAGATACCTGATATCAAAACCATGGCCTCAAGCTAAATCCCAAAAAGTACATAGTCATCCCCTTTGGAAAAAACAAAGTACTCACAAACTACCACATAGGTGGTAGCCCCCTAAATACAGAAGACATAATAAGAGATCTGGGGACACAAGTAGACAGTAACCTCTCCTTTGATAATCACATTGCCAAAGTGGTTAGAAAATCCTTCTATGTGGCCCACTAATCACAAAAGGGTTTGCATCCAGATCGAAAGAGGTCATTGGGCCCCTCTATGTATCACTCATCAGACCCATCATAGAGTACAATGCCCCATTTGGGATGTACCTTACAAGACACCTGCAACAACTGGAAAGACCACAGAAGTACAACACCAAGAGGATCACTGGCCTCAAGCAGATGGCCTCAAGCAGATGCCCTATGAAGCTCGAATGAAGAAACTCCAGCTGTACTCGGTTGCATACCGCCTACGCAGAGGTGATCTCTGCCTGACATACAAGGCCATGTGTCCAACCCAGAATTGATGGACATGCTCCACCTAAAGAAAACCATATCCCCTCGAGCCACACGCTCCAGGGATCTAAACCTCACTACAACAATAACTAGGACATGCTGGAGGGATAGATTCCTGTCCCAGAGACTTCCCATTCTCTGAAACAAGATTCTAATCTTCATTAGGCAGAGCTCCTCGCTAACCCTCTTCAAGAGGAACCTTAGCGAGTGGATGGGAAACAGAAAGTTTACCCCAAGGATCACTTCAATGGCTCTGCTGGACAGAGGGACAGGGAACTTAATCTAAGTGGGCGGCAAAAGCCAACACATTCCGGCTAGGCTTATAAATACCTTCGGGCAGATAGCCTAGTACCTACCTATGAAACAGTAAGGTATTCTGGGGTCATTTCCTTTGACTGCACTTGAAGCAATACAAAGAAATGGAAAGTGTCAACTGTGAGATACATAATAGAAAGGGGAGCATTCTATGTTGCCTGGGACAATTTTATCGATTACTGTTACAGGTTTCTGAAGATGGGATTCTATCAAATTCTGATTTCTCAATAACATGTATTTAAACCTAAATTATTATAACTGTTAATACCACTACGTATTTTCATATTTTTATTTTAGCATGATAATTAAAGCAGCCAAAGGCAAACCTTCATTTGATTAGATACTTAAACCGGCCTCAGCCTTCTCTTACACGACTCACCTGCCTTCATGCCATCACAGCTATGATCAATTCACTGCCACTCACTTTTCACATTTGTTTTTGTTAATACCACTGCAGAATTCCCCTGGACTTTTGTTTGTCACCTGCATCATGTTATTCATCTTGACACAGAGTTTAAGTTGCTGTAATTCTAGACATTCCTTCAGTGGTCTCAAATATAGGTAGCATGGTGGCTTACTGGTAAGATTTATGCCTCATAGCTCCAATGTTTTTGGTTCAATTCTGGCCCTTGGGTATTACCTGTGTAGAGTATGCATGCTTTTTCTCAAGGTACTCAAGCTTAATCCCACCTCCCCAAAACATAATGGCTAACTTGTTATACTAAACTGGTGATATGCATATTGCAAATACTCCTATGGTTTGGGTAGTGGATGAACAGAACCCGAGAAGGGCCAATTCACTGAGTTAACAATACATTTTACAAAATCTTCTTCACTAGCTTTGTCACCAAATCTGTCATCAATCTCCATATTGCTTGCAGAAGATAACTTAATTTTACTTCCTGTAGCATAACTTTAATAAATCCATCCTGCACTAATTAGTGTAAAAATCACAGTTATAACCCTGTTTGACGAAGAGGGGGAACTTGCTACTTGTTTTTATGCTAACTTAACCAGCTTTACAACTTCTAGATTTTTAGTCCTTTTTTCTGCATTTCCTTATGCTTTGTGAACATGAGTCTTACGTCAATAACCATCCTCATTGCTTCTAGTGAGGACCTTTGGGCTTGTATTTTATATCCAGTTTTTACATCTGTATTTCTTAGTTTTTTGTGCTTATGGCAGTTTGCATTTTGAAAAGTTATTCCCCCACTCTGTTTCATGTCCAGTCATTACTGCATTTCTTAAGTAAGCATCCGTTTTGCCAAGGTCAAGCTCCCTAATTGAGCACCCTTACTGCTAAATGACTTGACTATTTTATTCATTTATTTATACAGGAATTCAAAGTACCAAGATGAATGCACACTACAGAATCCATAAACAGCTCACAATCTCTATTTGAAAGTACTATGCCTAAGCCATCCATCCTGTGAATGATGTAAGGCCGCCCAGTTAAGAAATTTACCCAGTAAGGTACTGGGAATGACCTTGCTCTTCTTGCTTGTGTTTAGGGTAAATATTCTATTTAATGGCCTGGTTGTCCATCAGTAATACCTCTTTCTGCCATCATACGAATGTCTTTTATTATTCCCCTTCTCACAACTCAACATTACACAGAACAAAGCACAAATTCTCATTTCTTCATTTTCCACTGTTATGATCCTAATGTAACACCATCATTTTCTTGTATACTCTACCCCTTCTATAGTATGTGTTCCGTGGTATAATGACATTCTAATTAAGATTCTCATGACACCATGCCTTCATAAAGGACATTACAACAGGTTATTCCTTCATAACAGATACAATCAGGATGTCTACTATCTGCAACACACCTCTGAAACTCAAAGCAAGAAATTTTGACAAAGCCACAAATAGTGGGGGAACAAAGGCCCCGAAACAGGGACACTTTTTAAGTCTTGCTCTTACAAACTTTTTGTATTAGCACAAATTTTCTAAAGGATATGAAGTCTGAAAATCAAATGTCTTATTATTTTCTGACTTCAGTCTTCAATGATTTGTCAGTGATTTGCCAGAAAAAGTACACTGTTGCAGTACTCACATATGGGTTTATCCGGCTCCCGGTAGGCCTCAGTCGGCCTGAATACCTTGGTATATGACATTGGCTGCCACCGGTTGTAAAACTGATGTTAGTATGTCAGGTATAAAGGGAGGCAACCAATGCCATTTTCTCAGTTTTTCTTGCCTTAACTGTCAGGAGCCCCCAAAAGAAGGCTAATCCAGGAATGGTAGCACCCTGGACACATTGTTTACAAAAAATAAAAATCCATAGTCTGTGCCTTAGGAAAAAAGGGGGAATGGAGGGTGGGAAACCAGGACTGCAACAGTGAATACACTCGAACATCTACATTTATGGTAAGTGTACACAACTGTACTATGTTCTTCGTGTTTTACTGTTGCAGTCCTCACATATGGGTTGATTCCCAAAACCCAGTAAGAAGACAAAGGGGGGAGGAAGGATCACAGATTAAGGGTTAGTAAGGAGGCCCTGCAAAACTGCAGAGGCAAAACCAGCCCTGGCTTTAGAAAACAAAGGTAGATTGTATTGCTTTGTGAAAGTATGGACAGAAGACCAAGTAGCTGCTTCTAGAATGTCCTTAGTTGACGCACCTCTCAGAAAGGCTGCAGAGGTAGAGGCTGATATAGTAGAATGGGTCCTAATACCCTGAGGGGGAACCTTCCCATGCTGCAAGTAACAAAAGTGAATACAATGAGCAATCCATTTGGAGATGGTTTGTTTTGAAATAGCTTTACCCTGAGCCCCAGGAGCAAAACTAACCAATAACTGTTCAGATTTTCGAAAGGATTTAGTCCTAAATAAAATTTCAGCTGTCTATGCACATCACCCTTTATTTTGGGGATTGTTGAAAAATGTAAGCAGGTGAATATACTGGTTAAGGGTTAAATTGGAAACTACCTTAGGCATAAAGGATGGATTGGTTCTCAGAGAAACACGATCTAAGTGAAAAATAATGAAAGGTTCTACTGCCATTAAGGCTTGCAGCTCAGATACCCTTCTAGCTGAAGTAATAGCTAAAAGGAAAGCAGTTGGCGATAGTATGGTTTACTGGCTCACCTTCAGTTCTGCGCAGGAGTGGGCGTGGCTCCGGTGATTGGCATGAAAAGTAGCATATGAAATGAGGCATGATTGACACGCCATTCATATTAGGCAGTGACATCATGCATACCAATAATGTGGCCGAATGCAAGTACAAATATTACAAACGGAATTCCCGTTTACAGTTATCTAAATCTACAATGTCAAGAAATGTAGCTCGGAGACAAGTGTACATTACAAATATCACCTTACATGTAAAACCATACACTTTACAGTTATCTACTCTTCCAATCTAAATCTACCATTTAAAGAAACGCAGCTCGGAGACAAGTGTACTTTACAAATATCACCTTAAAAGTAAAACCATACACTTTACAGTTATCTACTCTTCAAATATAAATGTAAATCTACAATTTCAAGAAATGTATTTCTGTTACTTTCATACATATCTTCACACATCAATATCATAACCTCCTCACACCTTGCAAGTCCGACTATTGACAGTTACCACCTCGCAAATGATACTATTCAACTGTAAATGCCTGTTCAGAAACACATTTCAGTTGCACAATCAATTACCATTCCCTATTCATATACGAGTGTCCTGGACAGTAAAAATGTTAGTTTACTGTTATTTTTTCTGCTACTGCTTTTGGGCCTTGCATGATGCTTCACTTGTATAGTACTGTATCAATTCTGTTATTCTGTATTTGTATCTGTATTTCTTATTGTGTGGATATTTCTGGTTTGGTGGAAGCCACCATAATAAACATACTTGTAATGTAGCCCTGTGTGTCTGTGCCTCATACGTTGGGATTATTTTTCAATACAGCATTCTCACAAATTGTTGTATCGTACAGTTCGGAAACATGTATTTTCAGAAATGCATGTTTTATTTTCAATATAGCATTCTCAGAAATTGTGTCAATTGTGGCAGTTTGGAAATATGTTTTATGTTCGGAAATGCATGTTTTATTTTAAATACAGCATGCTGCGGTAGCATTGTTGCCTCACAGTAAGACGTTGTCCTGTTCGATTCTCAGCTAGAGCGTCTTCTGTGTGGAGACATGCGTGAATGGGTGTACCTTCATTGAAGGTTGTGCGTCAGAGCCGGCAACTTGGTACATAAAAATCCACTGCCAATCATTAGCGGACCGGAGTTCCGCTGTGGCGACCCCTAACCGGGAAAAGCAGAAAGACAACAGCATTTTAAATCCAGCATTCTCATACATTGTGGCAATGTCTGGAAACATGTTTTATGTTTGGAAATGCATGTTTTGGTACTTTTCCGTTAAACCCCTACCACTTGGCATGACAGGTTGTAACCCTACAATGTTTCTCCCTTTGGTAAACAAAAAAAAAAAAAGGTAGATCCACACACCAAGTTTAGTTGCACTTGCGAATGTCGGATAGCACGATCCTTTTCGGTCCTTCAGGAGGTGGTGACCCAGCCATAACCAGTCCATGCTACTTTCAGTTTTGTGCTATGCAGCTTCCGGGAACGGAGATAAGTCATAACCCATTCTCGCCCAGAGCACCCTTCTGCTGCAACCGTCTGACAAATGGAGCTGTCTCAGTGACAGCAGACAGTTAAATTGTAGGACTGAGTCAGCAGGTGTGGGAGCATAAACCCCACTTTCCAGGTTGGAAATTTAGCCCAGGTGACATATGCACTGTTAAAATGAAGCTGTGGCCAGCCTTCTGGATATGTGCATAGACTGTGTTGCACAAAACGAAAAGCAGTCTGTGAAAGATGGATAAGATGGTTATTAACAGAATTAAATGTGTTGACTGTCCTATAATTTACAGTTCAGAATACACAGCTTGTGTCCCTTTTTTTCTACACACACCGACATGATGGAGCTACACCGCTCAACTTTGTACAGCAGGATGTGTGACACAATGGGTAGTGGCCAAAATGTGTGAGTGAGACGATGAAAGGTGAGATGCTGTGTAATGACATGCAACAATAACTGTAATGTGCGCAGAATATCGCAACTAATTCATCGCTTCTGAACTTCTTACAGCACCAAAAGCAGACCAGCGCCAAGTAGTAGGGGTTTAACGGAAAAGTACCCATGTTCTATTTTCAATACATTGCGGCAATTGTGGCATGTCCGGAAACATGTTTTGTGTTCGGAAAATGCATGTGTTATTTTCAAAAGAGCATTCTCATAAATTGGAATCAATATTCATTGACACCGGATGAATATTCAATAGGTCCGACTGACGTACAACAATGGGGGAGGATTTTGGGTGGTGTTTGCTATTGTGCATCTGGTGAGCCAGTACACTACACTATCGCCAAGCAGTCTTCCAGGATAGAAACTTCAAATCTGCAGAGGCAGCTGGTTCAAGGAGGCAGAGTAAGTTTTTCCAGGACAAAATTAAGATCCCAAGCAGGAGTAGGAGCTCTTCTGGGAGGTCTATGATTACTAGCTCCTCTCCCCTCAGGAACGGTTTCATTAAGGGGTGAGAAAAAATGGGTTGCTCAAAAGAACAATGAGCCGAAATTGCTGAAGCATGTATTTTGATTGAAGAAAAAGAAAGTCCACCATTAAGCAATCCTGCTAGGTAGTCCAGAATGAGTGAAAGAGAAGGATGAGAAGAGTCTTCTCCTTTAGCTAGCATCCAAGAGCAAAATCTCTTCCATTTATCTGCATAGGACTTTCTTGTGCTAGGCATCCTGGCCTCATAAAGAACTTCAACAACCTGTTGGGAAAGATTTAAGGTATTAATCAGGCAGTTAAATGCAGAGTTTGAAGATGTGGATGAAGGAACTTTCCCCATCCCTGAACCAACAGATCTGGTACCAGGGGAAGATGCCAAGGCTGAGTCTGGGAAAGGCTGCGAAGGAGGGGATACCAATGCTGCCTGGGCCAATCTGGAGGTATCAGAATCGCCTTTGGTTTTTCATCCCTTATCTTTAGCAGCACTCTGGGAAGAAGAGGCAGAGGAGGGAATGCATAAACTGAGAGATGTGTCCATGGGAAGGACAACGCATCCACCCTCCAAGCTTTGTTGTGAAACTCCCTGGTGCAGAAGGTTGGAAGGAGATTGGTGTGAGAGGAGAAAAGATCCACTTGTGGGGTGCCCCAATGATGAGTGATGCGATGGAAAATGTCTCTGTTCAGTTGCTAATCATGGGCGGAAAGGCAGACCCTTGTTCTGAGAACAGGCTGTCGCCCACCAGAGGAACTCCATTTGTAGACAGGGAATCAGGGGAAGAATAAAGTCTAAGTCCTGTGTGTGCTGACACCAAAGATTTTTGAGGTACCACTGAAGTTTTCTCATATGCAAGCCTTGCATATGGGATCATCAAAATACATGAAGCCATGAACCCCAGTGCTTGCAGGAATTGCCTTGCAGAGAGAGCTGGGTCATGCTTGGCAAGTTCATGAAGTAAGCAGAAAAATCTTCTTGCTTCTGTTGAGGGAGGAATACTATCTGGGTGGCTGTATTCAGACTCGCTCCCAGGAAAACAATCTCCCTAGAAGGAATCAACTTTAACTTCTTTTCGTTGAGAGTGTAACCCAAAGAGGTGAGAATGTTCTTCACAAAATCCAAATCCTTTTTTAGTTGTTCTGGGGAGTTTGCTTGAATGAGACAGCTGTCCAGGTAAGGACAAATTTGAATGTTTCTCTGCCTGCAAAAAGCAATGGCTGGAGCCAGGCACTTTGTAAAAACTCTGGGAGCAGTAGATAAGCCAAAGGGCAATGCAGAGAACTGAAAGTGTTGCTCCCCAGCCCTGAAGCGAAGGAACTACCTGCAACTTTTCCTTACTGGGATGTGCAGATAAACCTCGAGATCCAACGTTACCAGCCATGAATCCTTGCCCAGCATTGGTAGTAATTGTTGAAGGGTGAGCATCTTGAATTTGGGAATCACCAGAAAAGTGTTTAGAATGGACAGATCCAGAATAGGGCGCCAGGTGCCCCCTTTCTTGGGTACCAGAAAAAGCCTTGAATAAAAACCTAGGCCTGCCTTATTTGCAGGAACTGGTTCTATGGCCCCCACAGTCAGTAGAGAAGACATTTGAGTTTCTATCTGTACCTTGAGAGTTTTGGGTATGTCTGGGTACCCTTGTAAAACAGGGAAGGTGTGAAAGTAAAACTTGTAACCTTGGTTTACTATATTGAGCACCCATTTGTCGTCTGTGATGGTACACCATACCTCTGCGAACCTGGCTAACCTTCCCCCCAAAGGAAACCCAGGGTCCGCAGAGGTAGGCACAAGAAGGCTGGAGTCACTGAGAATGCTTGCTTTGGGAAGCTGGCTTAGAACTCCCCGATTTAGCAGAAGAAGAATGCTATTGTTTAGCCCTTTGAGGGGCAGAAGCCTGCCCTCTGGAAGATCTGAAACCCCTAGGCCTAGAGCAACCCTGCTTGCCAGGATCAGTGAAAGACCAATTCTTGGAAGGATAATGCCTACTACACCGAAGAGGCTGAACCTGAAGGAAATCTTTTACAGCTTGCATAGATTTTGCCTTATCCTTCAACATTTTCAGTACCTCCTCAGCCTCATTACCTAAAAGATTGTCCTTGTGCAAAGGAACATCCAGCAATTAAGACTTAACTGGTTCAGAAAGAGGCTGTTCCCTGAGCCAAGCATGCCTTCTAATTATGGAATCAGTGGCTGCTGCTCTGCAGGAAGCCTCCAAAGTGTCAAAAACCACAATGAAGTGAATGCTTATTGACTAAAGTGGCAGAATTCAGTAAGTCTTGTAAATGTTTGTTTTCCATCATGGAAGGAATATCTCCAAGTTTAGCCTTAATTGCCTCCAACGTATGCTGCTGATACTTATGCATGTGAAAAAGACAATTCACAGATCTAATAGCAAGAGTTTCCGAAGTATAGACTTTTTTACCCCACCTGTCCAAGGCCCTAGATTCCTTATCAGAAGGCACAGGGTTTCTAGCAATAGTAGCCTTAACACCCTTGGGGCCTTGAGAAATAATTTCTGGATCAACAGTAGGGATTCTAAAAAGGAATTGATGAGATTCAGGAACCCTGTAATATCTATCCGGTTTTCTGGGGGCAGGAGGAACAGAATAATGAGTTAAAAAATTTTCCATGAAAACATCATCCACAACTTCCAAAACTGGAGGTATAGCCAGAGGCTTATGCTGTGTCAAATCTAAATATTCCCTGATTCTTTTCTTAGACTGTGGAAATCCTGACATTCCCATTTAAAACGCTCCCTAAGAGTATTCAAAGTATGCCCAAAGGAAAAATCTTCTGGAGGGGAGGCAGAAGGGATACAGTCCTCAGCATCAGAATCCACAAAGCCAGAAAAAAGTTGAGAATTTCCTTCTTCACCAGCAGACCTACTGGAAATCTCAGAATCTGAGACAGACAAAACATCAGGAGATAATTCTCTAGCCCTCTTTAAAGGGGGGGGGTGAGAGCCCCTAATCAGGGAAAGAAGATCACCAGCCATCTTTACCAACTGGGACTGAGGTACAG
This sequence comes from Protopterus annectens, assembly GCF_019279795.1. Classification (NCBI taxonomy): domain Eukaryota; kingdom Metazoa; phylum Chordata; order Ceratodontiformes; family Protopteridae; genus Protopterus; species Protopterus annectens. The sequence continues at coordinate 162,616,923 of NC_056732.1, read as the reverse complement.
GAGGGCAGGCCGTTGTCTGCTTGTGAGTAGGTTTGCGGCTGGAAGGTTTACTAGCAATCCGGAGGGACTCGGGAGGCCTAGCAACTGCAGAAGTCTGAGCTAAGGTAGTTGGTCTGGTTCTGGTCTCATGTCGAAAAGAAGAGGCGTCAGAAGCCGGTGCCTGCAAAGCGGCTCCGGACCCATCTGAGGTGGTGACAGGCAGACGGTCTGAAGACGAAATAGCAGCCTGCAGCATGGAGGACTCCGTAAAGGTCTCGGCAGAGGTTTGTAGCTGAAAATCTGCGGAATGCAGGGGCTGCGAAAGCTCCTCACTGACTACCGCTGTGCTGATGACCAATTTCACCAGTGCGTAGTCAGTAGATTTAACCCTAGGCCTGTCGCGGTCCTTGTCTTTGCGGTTCCTAGGAATATCTGAAGTCGGGAGACCAGAAGACGCCATTACTGACGAACTTAGGCCAGATTCCAAAATGCTTATACAAAATCTTAGCTCTAAGGCATATGGTACGCGGGTTAAAGGAAGCACAGAGATCACAGTTAGGGACGTCGTGCTCAAGCCCAAACAAGTTATACAATAGTAATGGAAATCATGGTGTGGAATCGGTTTTCCACAGGCAAGACAGTTATTAACTTTATCTGACATTCGTTAAAGCAAGAAAAGAGGATCCCCGGATCCCCAACAGGGTACTTATCTGATGGAGTCTTCAACTTGGTAGTCGGAAAGCGAAACAAAGGTAAACGGCAACCGGCACTAGTGCGATTTGCATCTGCTTCGGGCTCCGCGGCAAGAAAGACTGAGGAAATGGCGTCGACTGCCTCCCTTTATACCTGACATACTGACATTAGTTTTACAACCGGCGGCAGCCGACGTCATATACCAAGGATTCTGGTATTCCGGCCAACTGAGGGCTACCGGGAGCTGGATAACCCATATGTGAGGACTGCAACAGTGAAACATGAAGAACATCTACAATTTTATGAGAAAAGGACCAAAAATAGGAGTAAAAAAATCTGGACATTCTGCAAAAATTGGGACAGTTGAGAGCTATGATCCACATTAAAGTCACTGCCAAACTCAATACTGTCTATGTATGCATCTCTTTCTGATGTCCATCTCACCCTTTACAGCGTTTATATTTTTTTTGCTTCACATCTTTGCAATACTGCTACTCAAAGACAAAGATTTTATCTTTTACATTTTTAATTGCTCTGTTTTATTATATATGAAGGAAAGATTCTTTGAATTCCCTCAATACCCATACAGGTTACTGTAAAAGCTGGTTAGTTTTGGCATTTAAGCATATTACTGAATAACGGTTATTCGCTGAAAATCATATGAAGGCTACCATGCCACAACCGGTCACCAGATTGAAACAGTCAGCCAAATGCTGTGTCTTAGCTTTAAGTGCGCTGATAACAATATCCCTGAAATGGGTATTATTACCCAGTTAATATGTTGGTCTCATGTACTACTAGGTATTTTTTCAAAGATGGACAATGCTGTCCAGTTCTCTGTCCAAGGTTTTGTTGATCTTCACTTCAAGCTACACATCAAGCAGACATCACTCCCTCACACTTTCCATTCACTATCCTATAAAAACTGGATTGGAGTACGACTTTAACTGAGAAGAAAGCAGAGAGCAAAGAGGTCACTGATGTCCCAATGGATTCATTGGAAATATGTCCTGAGAACAAACCTAACACTTCTTGACCAGCAGACCAGTTTGCTACAAAGCAAGCAGTGAGAAAATTAGATTTTGGAGAGGTTCCTTGCATATGGTTTCAGCGCCATCTCAATGACTGAACCTTCAAGGAAGTGCTTCCTGGTGGCATGTTCTAAGCAGGTTACCCTTAATGCAAGAATGCCAAAGGGACTGGTCATTGTTTCCATTTGGTTTTACTTATCAATATTACGTTTGGCCTACGGTGTTTACAAATCACACTTTATGCTTATGGCTTCATATTTATAAAGATAGCAGCATCATCTAAAATGTTTGAAAAAGGGATTCAAAATGAATAGTAACTTGTGTGTTTAGATTTGCCATAATAAACTGGTGCTTAACTCCAACAGATCTACATTAATGATATTTGATGATCTGACAGACATCTTGTTTAAGAAAATGACTTAATTAAAATATCTTGGGTTATGGCTAGCCCCAGTCTGTTTTAAACTTCACAGTGATAAAATGGCTGACAAGGTTCTGAAACAAACTAAAAGTCAGCTACAGACTCGTTCATTTTTCTGATGCTTCAACTTATATGGGCTAATGGGATAAATACCACAACACCTAGTCTGTAATGTGTCTTTCTACTGTGGCTGTCTAAACTGCTTCAGCAGTACTGACATACTCCAAAGTGAAATTAATTTGCTGCCATATTATTCTTTCTTATGCTAAATAGCACCACTATCTGTCCATGGAAAAGGCTATGTGGCTACCAGTAACTGCCACAACCACCCTATTAAGCATTTCACTATGTCTAAACAGCAAGAACCAAGTAATGAGGGATAATAAAAAAAGATGATAAAATGTTTGATCATTTCTATGGCTTCAGAAAATGGGCCCAGTTGTACAGTATCTGAATGCATTCCAAATTATCTAATTCTACTTAATTATTTGGAAGAAAAACTATTTATACAAAGACTACATTAATTTCAATAACACAGCCAACCTCATGTTAAAAATGTAAACAATATGGTATTGAAAAGGCAGACTTCAGAGTTGTAAAAAAGAGCTTTTTGTAGGTATCATCACTGCTCACTAATGTAAAAGTACAGATATGTACACTTACCATAAACGTAGATGTTCGAGTGTATTCACTGTTGCAGTCATCACACTTGGGTTATCCTGCCAGGGTTAGCCCTCAGTCGGCTCGAATACCAGAGGCTTAGTATTTCTGCATTGGTTGCTGTCATTTCAGGACTGATGTCAAGTCATCAGTGGTATAAAAACGGCAGCCAACGCCATTACATCAGTTTTTCTTGCCCCAAATGTCACAAGCCCCCAAATAGGGAGCTAAGTTATGGTGGAAAAACACCACCAGTAAAAAGTAAATACCAATAGCCCTGTAAGGAGTGAGGAAGAGAGAGAGAGAGAGAGAGACAAGGGGGCTGGAGGGTGGGAAACCAGGACTGCAACAGTGAACACACTCGAACATCTACATTTATGGTAAGTGTACACAACTGTAGTATGTTTTTCGTGTTTCACTGTTGCAGTCATCACACTTGGGTTGATTCCCAAAGCTGAAGAATGGGTGGAGGCAGTCAAGAAGAGTTGGGGCTGGCTAGTATGCCCTGCAAGACTGCGGTTGCAAAGCCTGCCCTGGATTTGGAAAAGATAGACAGGTGGCAATGCTTGGTGAAGGTATGAACAGAGCTCCAAGTTGCAGCTTCCAGAATGTCCCTGGTAGGGACTCTTCTGAGAAAGGCTGTAGAGGTTGAAGTAGCCCTAGTGGAATGTGTTCTGACCCCCTGAGGGGGTGGTTTCCCATGGTGTTTGTAACATAAATGGATACAGTGTGCTGTCCATTTGGGGATGGTTGGTTTTGATAAGGCCTTGCCCTCTGCCCCTGTTGCAAAGCTGTCTAGTAACTGGTCAAATTTCCTAAAGGGCTTAGTCCTAACAATGTAGAATCTGAGCGGTCTGTGCACATCTAGAGACTGCAGGATCCTTCCCCCTTATTTTGAGGATTAGGGAAAAAGGTGGGCAAACTGATAGATTGGTTGAGAGCCACACTGGATACCACTTCAGGCATGAAAGTAGGGTTAGTCCTGAGGGAGACCCAATTAGCATGAAGGGTTCCAGAGCCATAAGTGCTTGTAGCTCAGACACTCTTTTAGCTGAAGTGATGTCCAGAAGTAAGGCTGTTTTCAGAGAGGAATTTTAACTCTGCTGATGCTGCAGGCACAAAGGGGGGAGTGTGAGCTTTACCAACACAAAGTTAAGGTCCCAAGCAGGAGTAGGGGCTCTTCTTGGTGGCCTTAAGTTGTTAGCCCCTCTCGGGAACTGCTTCATGAGAGGGTGTCAGAAGAGAGGTGGGCTCAGTGCTGTAATAAGCAGAGATGGCAGAGGCATGGATCTTAATGGAAGAAAAGGACAGGCCTCTGTGGTGTAGGTCTGCTAGGTAATCCAAGATGAGAGGTAAGGAGGTCTGTGCTGGATCCGCTCCTTTAGTCTGGATCCAGGAGCAATACCTTTTCCACTTCTCAGCATAGGATTTTCTAGCACTGGGTCATCTGGCTTAATGTATGACATACAGTACCTGCTTACTAAGGCTGGCCACTGGAGAAGTCATCAAAGAATAAGCCTTTGCAAGGTTCAGGGCCTGCAATTGTGGATGCAAGAACTATCCCTCCTGCTGAGTCAGGAGAGTTGGGATCTGGGGGAGGTGCCATGGAGGCAACGGGGACAGACTGCGCAGTAGTGGGAACCAGTGTTGGCATGGCCAGTGTGGGGCAATCAGGATTTCCCTTGGTCTTTCCTCCCTTATCTTGAGTAATACTCTTTATTAGAAGAGGTAGAGGGGGAAATACATAGATTGAGAGGTTTGCCCACAGGAAAGATAGGGCATCCACTTTCCAGGCCTTGCTGTGAGGTTCCCTGGTGCAGAATTTGCTGAGCTGGTAGTTGTAGGGGGGAGGCAAATAGGTCCACCTTCAGGGTACCCCATTTCTGGGTCACAAGGCTGAAGGTGTTGTGGTTTAATTGCCACTCGTGTGGATCTAGGAGTTTTCTGCTTACGTTGTCTGCCAGAGAGTTTTCCTGTTTGTTGACCACTGGGATCGCTTTTTTGATTTTTTTTGGTTTTTTAGTTTTGGTTGCCTGGCAGGAATACAACTTGCAGGTGAATATGCTTGGCTGCGGCCATGTTCCAGGGGGTCATGGCTAGCCTGCAGAATGGGTAAGAGTGTGTTACCCCCTGCTTGTTGATGTACCACATCACTGTGGTGTTTTCGGAGTTGATAAGTAAAGGCCCCAGAGAGAGTAGGGATCTGAAAGCTGTCACAGAGCGTGCTGAACAGCAAGCATCTCTTTTTGATTGATGTGCACATGAATTTGATTTGGGCTCCAGTGGCCCTGAATGCACTTGCCATCCAGATGTGCATCCCAGGCATAGTCTGATGCATCTGTGGTTAGGGTCTGGGTTGCATGGGGTTGTGTAAAGGGAAGCCCCTTGTTGTGGTTGCATGCTGCTGCCCACCAAAGGAACTTTTTCCTTAGACAAGGTATCATAGGTATGATAGTTTCCAGGTCCCATTGAAGTTTCCTCATATGCAGTCTGGCATATGGAATTGGCAGAATGCAGGAGGCCATGAACCCTAGAGTTTCCAGGATTTTCCTTGCGGATAACTGGGTTCTGGTGGCCATTTGAGAGAAGTAGCCTGTCAGATAGGCTTGTTTTTCTGGAGTAAGGAATGCCATCTGGAATGCTGTGTCCAAGCTTGCTCCCAGGAATACAATTTTTTGACTGGGGACTAGCTTGGATTTCTTTTCATTGATAGTGTACCCCAGGGAGGTTAGAAGGTCCTTAACATTAACCTGCCAAAGCAACAAGGACCTCCGAAGCTGAAACGCAAGCAAACACCAGTCACAACCAAAGAGGCACATAGCTCAAAACACCAGTGTGCCACCCAACAGCCCCTAAGGCAAGACAATGTACCCAAACACTTTAGTCACAGGTGACTCTATAGTCAGGCACACTGATGTCCCACTCACCAGGCTGAACAAGGAGAAAATTACAGTCAGCTGCCTGTCGGATGCCAGGATCTGCCACATAATGCATGCAATCAAGTCACTCTGCAACAAGTACAAATACGACTCTGTCATTGTCCATGTTGGAGTGAACAACTTGAGATGTACCTCCCTGGACTACATAAAAAGAGACATGGAAGAGCTCTTAGATCATGTGGCCCAGGCAGATATGACAGTAGTCCTGAGTAGCATCCTGCCTTTGCCCAGAATGATACCACAGTATAAGGACAAAATGAATGACTTTAACAATTGGCTAAGCTTCAGGTGTCATTCAAAGGGGATCCAGTATCTGTCTGCCTTTGACGACATGATCGACAAACCACGATGCTTTGCCAGAGATGGTCTGCACCTGTCGCCCCTGAGATTCAGGTTACTGGCTAAAGCTCTTGTCACCCCCTATAGTGCCTTTTTTAGGCGAGGTTCAAAGGACAAAACCACCACCGTAACAGATACAAGCATGCAAAATCTGAAGGTAATGCTACTCAATGCTAGAAGTCTAAACCTCAAAATGCACTCTCTCAAGGCACTCCAAAAAAATGGAAAACATCGATATCTGTGCAGTAACTGTGACCTGGTTCAAAGCTGCAGACAGCACCTCTGCAATACCAGGCTACAGCTCTTACCACACTTTTCAGCCACCAAACCAAGACCAAAACACTAAAGGTGGAGCAGTGTCCATATTCACCAAGGATATTTCACACCTCCAGGCTAGTTGCCCAACACAATGCATCTGAAATTCTCCAAGTGCAACTAACACTAGGTAAGACTGCAATCCAAATTGTAGCTTGCTACAGATCCCCCACCATACCCCAAGATTCTCACTACACCTTTCTAAACATACTGGAAAATATTGAGATAAACCCAAACACCTTAATACTGGGTGATTTCAACTACCCTGCCATTAACTGGGAAAACTACTCAGGTACCAACACCTTTTCCCAACGGTTCTTAGAATTCATATAATTCCAACGCCCTGGATCAATATCCTAGACCTGGTCATTACCAACATGGGAGATAGATATGCTCCACACCAGTGGTCACCCCCTCATTGGTCAGGTCTAACCATAAGCTAATTACTCTTGACATCCACATCCCACCCTCATCCCCCAGTACGGAAACGTCTGTAAAAAAAATTCTCCAAAGCCATCTTCATGCTACTCAAGTCAGAAGTGACAAACTTCACGACAACCATGCAGATGGGAGCTGAAAGTTCGACTGCTGAATCCTACACTAAGGCACTGTAAGAGCACATCCACTCATGCATGAATCGTGCCATCCAAAACAGAACCAAGATGCTCTCCTCCAAAAAAAGGAACCCAAGCCGGTTGTCCCCTGCCATAAACAAACTATATAACAGAAGGAAGAAACTGTTGCAGAAAAGAGAAAAATCCCAGAATGCCATTACCAGCCTCAGTAAGAAGCTGAGATCCCTCATAAAATCCTCCAAAGCTAGTTATGAAAATAAAATTGCCAAAGATTCCAAAGACAACCACAAGGCATTCTATAGTTATGTCAAGAATCTAAATGGCAACGCTCAGATCTGCTCTGAGCTACAACAGAATGGCATTAAATATACTGATACCAAGGATATTGCCAATACCCTGGCAGATCGATTTTTAGTGCCAATTTCACCCCCTCTCACCCCCTTAAAGGCCCAAGATTGCCAAATTCCGGTAATCACGGCCACAAAGGTAGAAACTGCACTCTCCAAAGCTAAGAATACAGCATTCATGGAACCAGATGGCATCCTGGGCTGTATAATACATGAACTACAAAATTAATTGGCACGTCACCTAAGTGTCATGTTTAATCATAGCCTCACCTCAGGCTTCGTGCCCACTGAGTGGCGCACAGCTACAGTTACCCCACTCCACAAGGGGGGATCTACCTTGGATCCCGGGAACTCCCGTCCCATCAGTCTGATGAGCCTGATCTGCAAGGGCATGGAATTTATAAAAAAAGACACTGGCAACCTTCAAACACTGGATCCCATCCAGTTTGGGTTTGTGAAGGGCTGTTCTTGTCTCCTGAACCTGACTGACTTCTTTGAATCAGTCTCCAGAACTGTGGACGAGGGTAAGGTGGTCCACACAGCCTATCTGGACCTCGCCAAGACCTTCGACACCATCCCCTACTCTGGAATCATAGATAAACGTACAAAGCTGGGCATAAATCCCTACGTTACTCGATGGGTTGCCAACTGGCTTACTGACAGAAACCAGACTGTAATAGTAGCAGACTCCAAATCCAGCTCCAGACAAGTGGAGTACCTCAGGGTTCAGTCCTGGGACCGCTCTTGTTTGGCATCTACTTCTCTGAAGTACAGGCCAACACTAAGGGACTCTGGCTAACAAAGTTCGCAGATGACTGCAAACTGGGAGCCATTATTGAATCCCCAAATTATGTGAATATTCTACAAAAGGGTCTTACAGAAACAGATGCTTGGTGCCAGAGCCACAGGCTCAAGCTTAATGCCAAGAAATGTATAGTTATCCCCTTTGGGAAAAACCATGTACCCATGAATTACCATATAGCTGGCAGTACACTAAATACAGAGTGTGATGAGAGACTTGAGGACACAGGTGGACAGTGGTCTCACCTTTGATAACCACATCGCCAACACAGTCAGGAAATCCTTCTATGTGGCACACCTCATCACTAAGGGCTTTTCATCCAGAAAAAAGGAGGTCATTGTCCCACTGTACTCATCCCTCATTAGACCCATTATAGAGTATAATGTCTTGTGAGGTACATATCAAACGGGGCATCTGCAACAGCTGGAAAGGCCACAGAAATACCTCACTAAAAGAATCACAGGCCTAAAGCAGATGCCATATGCTGACTGTCTAAAAATCTCCAGCTATACTCTGTGACATATCGTCTACTCAGAGGCAATCTCTGCTTAACATACAAGGCCATGTCAAATCTTGGGCTGTTGGACATGCTCCACTTAAAGAAATCCCAATTCCTCAGAGCCACACACTCCAGGGATCTAAACCTTGTCATCACAATGAACAAAACATGCTGGAGGGATAGGTTCCTGACCTGGAGACTTCCCATACTCTGGAATAGACTGCCCATACATGTCGAGCAGAGTGCCTCCTTGGCCCTCTTCAAAAGGAACCTTGATGACTGGATGGGAGATAGGAAATTCACCCCAGGGATTATGTCAGTTGCCCTGCTAGACAGGGGTCCAGGGAAGTAAATATTGTGGGAATAAATATCCAGGGAATTGTTATGGCTAGGCTTGTATAGGCCCTAGGGCTGGCAGCCTAGTACCAACCTATGAACAAATGTCAGGTGCTGCAACAGCTTTTCCTGACTGTTTACCTGAATCAGGCAATCATCTAAGTAGGGGTAAATTTGAATATTTCTCTGTCTGCAATAGGCAGTGGCTGGAGCCAAGCATTTTGTGAAAACTCTGGGAGCAGTGGATAAGCCAAAGGGAAGTGCAGGAACTGATAATGCATAGATTCTTCCCTGAAACGTAGATATTTCCTGCAGGAGTCCCTGATTGGGATGTGCAGATAGGCCTTCTTTAGGTCTAGGGTGGCTAACCAGGCATCTTTGGACAACATAGAGAGAAGCTGCTGTAGGGTGAGCATTTTGAATTTTGGTACCACCGTAAAGGTGTTTAGAACGTATAGACCTAGGATTGGGCACTGGGTGCCCTCTTTCCTGGGTACCAGGAAAAGTCTGGAAGAAAAACCTTGGCCTATCTGTTCTGCAGGAACAGGCTGAATTGCCCTTATGGAGAGCAGGGACTGAACTTGGTTTTGTGCCTCTGCCCACTGGTTTGGAGGAAGGTCTGGGAACCCTTTTGGGGTTGTCAGCGTGTGGAAATAAAATGTGTACCCCTGGGATACTATGCTGAGGACCCATCGATCGTTGAGGAAGGAGGTTCAGTTTTTTGCATGGTGGGCAGGTTTTCCTCCTAGGGGCACGAGCAATTGGGCAGAGGTGAAGGGAGGAGTTGAGAAGTCATTGCGAATTCTTTCCATAAGGGGGTGGCTTAGCACTCGCTGTTTTAGAAGTGGAGGTACTCCATTGTTTAGATCTCTGCATGCCCTGAGACTGTAGTCTGGGGGGTCTGTTTCCCCTTGGTCTAGTTTGAGGTGGCCTTGATGGGGCTGGAAAGGACCAATGTTCTGGGGAGAAATGTCTACTGAATCTTGGAGGCTGCACTAGCAAAAAATCTGACTGACTGCATAGACTTAGCTTTTTCTTCCATCTTTTTTAAAACCTCTTCTGCTTTGGTGCCAAACAGATTGTCCTTGTTCAGAGATGCATCCAATAATTTTGATTTGACATGGTCTGGAAAGGTCTGCTTATTATGTCAGGCATGCCTTCTAAGGACAGAACCTGTGACTGCTGCCCTGCAAGATGCTTCTAGGGCGTCAAACCCACACTGCAGGGTATGCTTGCTCACTTGGCTAGCAGAATGCATAAGCTCCTGTAATTCTTTATTTTCTGCACAGTCAGGGAAGGCAGATAGTTTTTGCTTAATAAGTTCCATAGTATGTTGCTGATATTTCAGCATGTGGAACTGACAATTTAATGCTCTAATGGCAAGAGCTGCAGAGGTGCATACTTTTTTTTTTACCCCATTTGTCTAAAGCTCGGGAATCCCTGTCCAAGGGGGTGGGATTCTTAGCTGTAGTTGCTTTTATTCCTTTAGGTCCTTGGGAGATGACCTCTGGGTCAGCAGTAGGATTTCTGAAAATAAATTTCTGAGTCAGGGACTCTGTAGTACCGGTCAGGTTTCCTGGATTCCATAAAGAGATCATCCACAACATCCAGAACAGGAGGGATAGCTAAGGGTCTGTGCTGTGGTAAATCTAAAAATTCCCAGAGTCTCTTTTTGGACTGAGGATAATCCTGGCATTCTCAATGGAAATGCTCTCTCAAAGTATGTAGGGTTTCACCAAAGGAAAATTCCTCTGGAGGGGCGGCAGAAGGAATGGATTCCTCTGCATCTGAATCCTCATAGGCAGATAAGGGCATGTCTTCATAATCAGAAACCTCAGAGTCATCGGACTCTTGGTCAGATAAAGCTGCTGGGGACAAGCCTCTTTTTCTTTTAGCAAAGGAAGGCTGGCTTCCCCTAATCAACATGGTAAAGTATTCCACCATTTTAAGCATCTGTGACTGTGGCAAGAAAGCAGGCGCTTGAGTTAGGGTTGTCATTTTCTTTAGGCGTAGCTCGTTCTCTTGGCCTTAGAAACTCGGTAGTTTTAGAAAGAACTGAAGACGCGAAAGAAGTCGTCAGTTTGTGTCAAATATTGGTAGAGTGAAGAACTTCCTCAGAAGCCTGTGCCTGCACAGCGGCTTCGGAGCCATCCGAGGTAGAGAGATCAGCAGGTTCTGTAGTCAAAGAAGAGTCTTGCGGCATACTGGACTCTGAATGGGTCTTGATAGCCTGCGAATCCATTGAAGCGGGCATGAGGAGCTGCGGTCCTCACTGAGTATCGGCAAACTGGCGACTAGCTTAACAGAAGCGTCATCGGCAGTTTTGGACCTGTGCGGTCTGTCTCTGTCTTTATCCTTACGTTTTTTCGGAAGATCTGTAGTTGGATGGCTTACCAAAGCCATTTTGGAATACGGAGATCAAGAACGAAAGTATTTAGCTACAATAAGCGCCAGACAATGAATAGTTTGTGCATTGAAAACCGGCAGCGAGGTACGTTGTGGTCTGGACCTAAACAGGTGACGCAGTAAGAATGGAAATCTCGGTGTGGTATTTGCTTTCCATAGGCAAGATAATTGTTAACTTTTTCTGACATTGGTTAAAAGCAAGAAAAAAGGATCCCCGATGGGGTACTTAGCTTTAGAAGTCTTCAATTTCGGAACAAAAACTCAGGTAGCGGCCGACTGGCACTCGTGCAAACTGCTTCTGCTTTGGGCTCCTCGGCGAGAAAGACTGATGTAATGGCGTCGGCTGCCTGTTTTTATACCACTGATGACCTGACGTCAATCCTGAAGCGACAGCAACCGATGCAGAAATGCTAAGCCTCTGGTATTCGGGCTAACTGAGGGCTACCCCTGGCAGGATAACCCAAGTGTGATGACTGCAACAGAGAAACACGAAGAACATCACAAGTTACCTGCAGAAATGACAACTTGGCTAACCAAATGTTTTCTCTTTCTTTTTGAGAAATGGGGATAATAAAGTTTGCATAATGTTAGCATTTTTAACATTGCATTTGCTTAACAATACAGACATAGGGACAGATTCTGAAAGATTTGTGATCCATGTAAGTGACCACTTACACTGACAGCTGGCTGAGAGCAATTGTTTTGGAATGTAGCCCCGGTGCAAACCTGTTTATAGACCGGCCTTACACTGAGAGCAAGTCTTTTGGCATCAGGGCAGAATTGCACTAAGAGCAACTCTTTTGGAATCTGACCCACACAATTAAGCACAGTGACTACAATGCTCAACCTGCAATTCAGTTTTAATACATTGAGAAGATGGGAAGCACAGTAGGTAATTGTAATTATGTGAATGATGCATCACACTTCTGATATGCGTAATGCATTCTCCCAGTCATACACCTGTTGCTAATAAGGTTGAACTTATATTTGACCAAAACAATTTTGCTGACTTACCTCAAAGTCTTCATCTGAAAGATAAAGTTCAAGCCTTAATGGGTCAACTCCTTCAGGGAGAGGTCTCGCTTGCAGTTCTTCCAGTGGATATATCATTTTGCAAAGTTTGGCTAAAACATCTTCAACAAGGATGATCTGATTACAAATTTCAGCTTCCTAGAGAAGCAGGAAGATGTAAATCACTAAATATAAACTTCAAAACATAAATGAGCAAGTGCAATCAACAGAGTAATCTTATGCTGGTTAAAACAGACATACATCATCACTACATAAAATGGTCTTTACATTTTTGTTAAACTATCTTAGTTACAAACTTATTCTTAAGGTACTACATACTGCCATCTTAAGAACATTAGGCATGTGCTATCTCTTAACCCAGTGATGATACTTGGCTTTTATCATCATAAGCATTTCAATGGCTAAAGCACTTATGCTACTGTAATGCAGCATCACATATCAGCTTAAGAATCCAGCAGTTTTGCAGGATCACTGCAACTCCTGTGGTTAAGCCAAAAATTACACACAATGCATCTGTCCTCTTAAACACAGCTAAGTGAGAAGTGACGGCCTAACACGACATCACTGTTAAAATTTAACTCACATTACAAGCTGACATTATATGATGCAATCCATTCAAGGACTAAACATGAATAAGTGCTACCAAGAAATTATGAAACTCTCCCTGCTGTAATCAGCTGCATATTTTATAGCCTATAGCTGTAATTACTTATGCCTCCAGCTAAATATGTGATTATGTTACAGTTCTTATAAACTATGACAAGAAAATTCTCAGTGACTGCTTTTACACACAGGACTGACTGCATCTTATCTTGATCTGTTGCAAAGCAGGGGCAAGAATGCAAATCTAAAGTTTTGTACCATGTGGAGTCTATATGAATGCTGGGCAATACCACTCCACTCAGTAAACACCAACATTCATGAAGAATCCTAAATATGTGGCATTTGTCCCACTGTCATCTAATCATTAACTGCAACTCACAAAATAATGCATAGTCCAACATGGAGAAAAATAACTCAGATGCACATGCACTTTATTGCAAATAAAAAAAGACTTCAGTAGACAGCAAATGGAGATATAAGATCTAGAATGCATAATCAGGGCATACTAACTATTTTAGGACACAGATGCCTATTTATTATTTATTTATTTACATTTGTTGACCGGGAGAGTCCGACTGGACACAGGTCCGTTTTCAGCGGAGGCCCAGGGAGAAAAGCTCCACATTAAGTATTATTTGCATTATACAGTTAAAAATCATAGCATTTAAATATAGACATTAGTCCAGTTAAGGACGCAAGACAAGAAGAAAACAGATGTAAAATAGCTGTAGAACATACAACAATTTTAAAATATGGTGACATATACTAAACATGGTTACAAATGTAGTTGAGATTCATCAGTGAACAATTGATATTATCTGTTTTTGAGGTACATAACAGCCATTAGCAGTTGTTGCTACAAAAAGTTAGTATTATGTGGTAGGTAGCTGGGAACATGAGTAGCCAAGCTTGCTAAGAGTAGGTTGTTGATAGGGGGCTGAGAGAGGTAGTGGGTGGGGGGAGTGGATAGTATTGGGGGGGGGGGGGTTGCAAGGGCATATCTGGCAAGTTTTGAAGTGTGATTTTAGTAAGGATTTAAAGTGGGTGCAAGAAGATACAGAGGTAATTGAGGATGGGAGGGAGTTACAGAGTTTGGCTATAGTGCAGGAGAACAATGCTTCTCCAGCAGAGTTAATGGCTCTTGTGACCTGTAGGAGGTTTTTGTGGCTGGATCTTACTTATGCTAAGGAGTCTCAAAAGCAAACTTCCCGTGCAAATGCCACCGTTGCTGCTACAACAGCTTAATGCTTACATATAATGTCTAACTAATGTTCTCCTTCCCAGATTCCCAAGGTCCCACACACACACACAGACACACGCAGAGACACACAGACAAAATCCTGCCAAGATGGCTCTCGCTGTTTACTCATTTACTTAAGTAACAGCTTACTTACTATAGTTATGCCAATTTAGCAAAATCAGTGTAAGCTGGTCTAATGAACTGTAAAATATAATGAAGCATGACGCATTATTTTTTCTGGTCAACACAATTTACCTTCTCTGTTATCTCTGCAATATCCTCGCGATGCTCCCAGCTTGGGAACATATTGGTAAACGTCAGGGGCTCCAAGCCAGCATGAATCAGGTAGGATTTGGGTGTTTTTTTGCTGTTCTTTTCTGCAGAGATACACATATGAAAAAATGTAATTTGTTATGACTTTCATTACCATTACAACACAGACATAAAACATATAAAAAATGTGTGCAATTGACTTCTTTAAGCCATTATAGCACTGATGACTGCAAAACTAGCTTCATTCCCATCACAAAAAACCTGTACACAGATAACTAAAATCTGTAAATGGAAAAAAAAAAACACAATCCATAAACTTATCAAAAGTACTTCTGCAATGAAAGACATGACCCTCTTTTTAAGGCAAACTATGTGGTGCAAGCCAGAGATGCAAGCTTACGTGAGTGGGCCAAATCACCCATATTACTCTTGTGTTATATACTGTTTATTACTCCATCTTATATCTAAGCAACATATTATTTCATCACACAATTAAACATACTACTTAGCTTGATAAGCCAAGCACATTTTTATACTACAGTATCACATACCCACACTTCAACTTCTTTACTCAAGAATTCTGGACAGAGTCAAAACTAATGGTAGTGTAAGACCCCAAATCAGGCATATTTTTAAATATTAATCGAATTCACATAAAATGTTAACAGAACACCAGGTTTCATATCAACATGCATTTTCAAACCGATAAACATGAAACTGTAATGTCTGGCATTACTAATTAACTGTAATCCTCAAATGATTAACTAAAAACCATAAATTTTACAAGGGAAAAGGTAAAAATATTAGGCAAAATCAGGGACAATTTTGAGGTATGCACATACATATTTGTTGTAAAATAATGCATCCTGTAAGATGTTTTAATTTTATAAGAGATATAAGCAGCATGTTTTGCTCTAGCTTACTATAAGTAGTATTTGTATTTATTTTATTGTTTTAATGACATTTTTTATTAGTTTAGTGATCCTGACATCAACATGAATTTGCCAGATACTCCTAAAGTCAAATTATTTGCTCAGGATTACATAAGCAAGGAAGAAAGAAGGAGAAAGCAATGATAAGATAAAAACTCAGGTTATCTGTTCTCTCATATCAACACCAATTAATCATGGCATTATATCTTCATAATGGTTTTAATATTATTTGTGCTTATTTTAAAAAACGTCAAGTAAGAAAAAGAAGTTATGTACTCACGATAACGTTTCATGTTTGTAGTCCATCTTGTTCTTCATTCTTACATATGGGATCAGAGCCGATCCTCGGCTCCAACTTTGACTATTTACAAGCTGGAAGTCTTCTAGTTGGCTCATGGCTAGGTAGGTATCCCATGGTGCACCAGTACAATCCCCAGATATTCTTTGCTGCTAACTAGGAGAGAGAACAAATATACAGAAGAAAGCCAATACTAAAAGGTCTCCATAAAAACATGGAATAGTATTTTTCTGTCTCCAGGTACTTCCAGGATGGGGGTAGGAGGGTGGGTTCGTAAGAATGACGAGCGAGATGGACTACAAACATGGAATGTTATGGTGAGTACATAACTTCTCTATGTTCTGTAGTCCTATATTGCCTCCATTCTTACATATGGGACAGCGTCCCTAGCACCTTATTCTTGGGTGGCTCAAGGAAAAATACTCCTGAGTACCGTGGAACCAAATGATGCCCTACCCCTGGAGGTTAAATCCACTTTGTAATGAGTAATAAAACTGTGAGGGGTAGCCCATGTTACAGCTGCACAAATATTATCAAGTGGGACCCTGGCTTGAAAAGCTGCAGAGGAAGACTGAGATCTGGTACAATGAGCCTTGATTTTAAAGGGTAAATGTCTACCCCCAGAGTTGTAAACATAAGCTATACAGCTAGAAATCCAATTTGAGAGTTACTTTGGAAACTGGTAAGCCTGACCTGGATTTGGAGAAGGAAATAAATAATTGATCTGATTTCCTTAGTCCGGTGCAAACAAAAACATAATTGTCTATGGACATCCAGCTGATGAAACCTGTATTCTGCTGCGTTGGAATGATTTGGAAAGAACACCGGAAGTTCTATGGATTGATTCAAGGTGGCATGGGAACAGACCTTGGGGACAAAAGAAGGATTAGTACGAAGGGTCACCCTGTCTTTGTGAAAAATCAGGTAACGAGGTTTCACAGACAATGCTTGCAACTCTGACACTCGTCTGGCCGATGTGATAGCCACCAGAAACAAAGTCTTCCAAGACAGGAAATTCAAAGGGGATGAATGAGAAGGCTCAAAGGGCAGAGAAGTTAATTTGGATAACACAAAATTTAAAACCCATGAGGCCACAGGTTCTTGCAGGAGGGGGGGGTCTTAAAGTGGTACCTTTAAGGAAAGTTTTGCACAGCCTATGTGACATCAGATTAGAATCTTGAAAGCCTAGATGAAAATTTGAAATTGCTGCCAATTGAACTCTGATAGTGGCAGCCGCAGATCCCTGTCGAAAAAGCTCAGACAGGAATTCCAAAGCCACTGGAATGGAGGCAGTGTAAGGATCAACATTCATTTTCTCCACCCAGATAGAGAATCTTCTCCATTTACTGGAATATAGTCTCCTAGTGGAAGGTCTATGAGAAGACATAAGGATATGCGTCACGGAGGGTGAGAAGTCATGAAGCCTGACTAGGGATGGAACTGGAGCAGCCACGCTGTCAAATTGAGGGTAAGGAGGGGTGAAGCAAACCTGACATGCGAGTCAACAGGTCTGGAACTGGGTCCAGAATCCAAGGATAGTCTATGAGAAGAGGCCCGAGAAAGGGGAACCAAACCTGCCAAGGCCAGTAAGGAGCAATGAGGATCAGATTGCTTCCCAGCAGTTTCACTTTCTGAATAACCTTGGGAATGAGAGGGAAGGAAGGAAAAGCATAAAGGAGACCCAGGGGCCAATCATGAACAAGTGCAACTCGGTGACTCCCCCGGAGGGGGGATGAGGGAGCAGTAGCTGCTGCATTTGGCATTGATTGGATTGGCAAAGAGATCGCAGCAAGGCTGTCCCCATCTGCAGAAAATCTGTTCCGCTATTTCTTGTTTCAGAGACCACTCGTGAGGCATCAGGATTGCCCGGCTGAGCTTGTCAGCTATCACGTTGGTTGTCCCTGGAATGTGTGTTGCCACCAGAAAACGCTGGGAAGATATCACCCATTTCCAAACCCGAACGGCCTCTCAACAGAGTGGGTAAAATCTGGTTCCGCCTTGTTTGTTGATGTACCATACTACCAACATGTTGTCTGATTGTATTGCAATAGTCCCCAGAGGCAGAAGGTTGTAAAGTGCTTGCAACGCCAGGAGCACCGCCCTCATCTATAGAATGTTGATAGGCACGTGAGCCTCGTGATCTTGCCATGTGCCTTGGACAGTCCTGCCTAGATAATGCACCCCAAAAACCAAGTAGAAATCCAGTAAAAAAATTGTTTCCAAAGGCAAAAAAGCAGCGTGGTTCAGCTAACAAAGGCAGTTGCAGAGTAAATGGCTCTAATGCACTTCAAAGTAGCCCAAAAACAGCAACAGTTGTAATTCAGATGGCAGGTTTAAATCCTTTATTTTCAACGAAAAACAGAACACTTCAAACAAGTGCTTTCGCCTGGTTGTACCAGGCTTTATCAAGCTGAATTAAGTCAAAGAATCTTGTCATTTATATACTTAAATACTTGATCATGTGATCTTTATAGCACTTGCTAATTACATTAATTGACAGAGTTTTTGCTGTTAGAAAATACAGTTAAAAAATATTATTAATTCATAAAAAATGCAAGCCTATATTAAATATACGCTAACATAATGTTCTAAAATCTAACATGTTGAAACATGGATATGCTCTAAGTTGTATAATAAAATTTATTCTAAAAAGTATACACGAGGTAAAAATATTTTATATGTAATTTTAAATACTATAAATTATGTTACATTGTGAAGGAAGTTGGAACCAAGACAATGTCAGAGTATTCTTAGCGTGTTTGAACAAGTTATCTATAGCTCTTCCCTTCTATGTAGTCAATACTTATATAACAAATGTAAGGGGTAAAGCCTATAATCTAGGCGGATCCAGTTTATAATAAGTGGTTTAGCCATATCTCTATGAGGTGGAAAATAAAAATAAATAAATAGTGAATGAAGGAAACCCTTTAAAAACCTGTGGGTGTCTTCAATTAGTATGATTAATGCAATTTATCTCTATTTATTTTTAATACGCTCCTCAAGCTAATGCTGTCATTCAAGCCAGGGTGGTGGGTGGCATTTAACTTAATCTGCCAAATTAATTCACGGTTTTCTAAGCGAGATTCCCAATCACCACCCCTGGCATCCTGTTTGACCTGCTCAATTACAAAAAATTTTAGCTGCATGTCAGGGCAATTTAAATAATGCTTATAAAATGCATTTGTCTCTCTTTTTCTTTCAATATCATTGAGGTGCTCATAAATGCGTCTTTTGAGCATCCTCTCTGTCTTCCCCATATAAAAACTGTCACAGGACAAACAGACCCCCAAATATACCACTCCTTTTGTTGTGCATGTGTGTCGGCCATAGGAGTGTAAATGTGTCTTTCTGGCAACTAGATAGTAACTCTCCTTTTCTATCATATAACTGCATTGGTTGCAGGCACCACATTTGTGTGTGCCAAATTTCCCTGTGTTTCTGGAGTTGTTGTTGCCTTTTCTAGATTCAAATAGCCGTTTAAGGTTAATGTCTCTCTTCCTGGTATAACTTACTTTGTCAGGTAAGAACTGATGAATGTCATCATTTAACGCTAGAATAGGTCAAAAAGTGTTAATAGTACTTTCAACGACATCTGAATCTCCATTGAAAGTGTAAACAAAGTTGTTTTTTAAGAGTGCATTACTTTGTTCGTTAGATTATTTTGTAGCCATTCCTTTTCCCAATAGAGGAGGGTACAAGGAGTCTCTTTTGTTTACTACTTCTGATGCTAATGTTTTTACCAAAGTGTAGGGATATCCCCTTTGCAGGAACATGTCCTCTAATGTATTTATCTCCTGCATAAACAGTTCGTTTGTGCTGGACATCCTTAAGGCTCTTATAAATTGCCCCTTTACTATGCCCCTCTTAGTGTAATGTGGGTGTCCACTGTCATAATGTAGGAAGGTGTTAGAATGTGTCTTCTTTCTGTAAATACTCATTTGAAAACACCCTGCTGTAATGTCCTTACTCAACAGTAAATCTAAATAGTGTAAAGAACAGTCACTAATTTCATGTGTGAAAGACAAAAATGTAGTGGTTGAGTTCAAATAATTAAAAAATTCTCCAAACTCTTCCTTGTTGCCCTTCCATAAAATACATATGTCATCTAGATAGCGTTTGTAAAATGCGATGTGTTCTTTCCATTTTGTGGTGTGGATAAAGGCCTTCTCCCATCTGTAGAGGACTATGTTAGCATAAGACGAGGCACATGAAGCGCCCATGGCCACCCCTTTCTTCTGTTGGAAAATTTCCCCATTAAAGTAAATGTAGTTGTTAAGTAGTACAGTTTCCATGAACTCAACTATTAAGTTGATCAAACTTCCTTTCAATCCAGATTCACTAGCCAAAATTTCGTTGAACCAGTCTAAACCTGTATTGTGTGGTATGCTAGGAAACAATTCTATGACGTCTATAGTGACTAATAAAAGATCAGGGTCAAACAAGTTGGGTGTAATGTTACTTATAAATTCCCATGAGTCCTTGCAGATGTAAGTAATAGTAGAAATTAGGTGTTTCAAGTTCTGATCTACAAATATGCCTATCGGCTCTGTGATGCTCCCAGCCCCTGCTACAATGGGTCTGCATTTCAGTGGTGTTAAGCCCTTATGTACCTTAGGTATCCCGAACATAACCGGGATTTTGGGTTTAGGTACAAAGAGAAAGTTGTAAAGTTTTTCGTTGATACCCCCCTGATTGAGGTGGTCCTTAAGCATATAGGGTATCTTAGAAATAGCCAGATTGTATTCATTTCTTGAAATAAGCTCGTAAGTCTCTGCGTCTTGCAGGATGTTGTGTATATAAATAGCATATTCAGAGTTATACATAAGGACTACTCCTCCCCCTTTGTCGGGTTTCATCACTCTGATGTTTTCTTTGTTGATGTATTCGATAAGTTGTAATAAATGATCTTGAATACAATCTGGCTATTTCTAAGATACACTATATGCTTAAGGACCACCTCAATCAGGGGGGTATCAACGAAAAACTTTACAACTTTCTCTCTGTACCTAAACCCAAAATCCTGGTTATGTTCGGGATACCTAAGGTACATAAGGGCTTAACACCACTGAAATTTAGACCCATTGTAGCAGGGGCTGGGAGCATCACAGAGCCGATAGGCATATTTGTAGATCAGAACTTGAAACACCTAATTTCTACTATTACTTACATCTGCAAGGACTCATGGGAATTTATAAGTAACATCACACCCAACTTGTTTGACCCTGATCTTTTATTAGTCACTATAGACGTCATAGAATTGTTTCCTAGCATACCACACAATACAGGTTTAGACTGGTTCAACGAAATTTTGGCTAGTGAATCTGGATTGAAAGGAAGTTTGATCAACTTAATAGTAGAGTTCATGGAAACTGTACTACTTAACAACTACATTTACTTTAATGGGGAAATTTTCCAACAGAAGAAAGGGGTGGCCATGGGCACTTCATGTGCCTCGTCTTATGCTAACATAGTCCTCTACAGATGGGAGAAGGCCTTTATCCACACCACAAAATGGAAAGAACACATCACATTTTACAAACGCTATCTAGATGACATATGTATTTTATGGAAGGGCAACAAGGAAGAGTTTGGAGAATTTTTTAATTATTTGAACTCAACCACTACATTTTTGTTTTTCACACATGAAATTAGTGACTGTTCTTTACACTATTTAGATGTACTGTTGAGTAAGGACATTACAGCAGGGTGTTTTCAAACGAGTATTTACAGAAAGAAGACACATTCTAACACCTTCCTACATTACGACAGTGGACACCCACATTACACTAAGAGGGGCATAGTAAAGGGGCAATTTATAAGAGCCTCAAGGATGTCCAGCACAAACGAACTGTTTATGCAGGAGATGAATACATTAGAGGACATGTTCCTGCAAAGGGGATATCCCTACACTTTGGTAAAAACATTAGCATCAGAAGTAGTAAACAAAAGAGACTCCTTGTACCCTCCTCTATTGGGAAAAGGAATGGCTACAAACAATCTAATGAACAGAGTAATGCACTCTTAAAAAACAACTTTGTTTACACTTTCAATGGAGATTCAGATGTTGTTGAAAGTACTATTAACACTTTTTGGCCTATTCTAGCGTTAAATGATGACATTCATCAGTTCTTACCTGACAAAGTAAGTTATACCAGGAAGAGAGACATTAACCTTAAAGGGCTATTTGAATCTAGAAAAGGCAACAACAATTCCAGAAACACAGGGAAATTTGGCGCACACAAATGTGGTGCCTGCAACCAATGCAGTTATACGATAGAAAAGGAGAGTTACTATCTAGTTTCCAGAAAGACACATTTACACTCCTATGGCCGACACACATGCACAACAAAAGGAGTGGTATATTTGGGGGTCTGTTTGTCCTGTGACAGTTTTTATATAGGGAAGACAGAGAGGATGCTCAAAAGACGCATTTATGAGCACCTCAATGACATTGAAAGAAAAAGGGAGACAAATGCATTTTATAAGCATTTTTTAAATTGCCCTGACATGCAGCTAAAATTTTTTGTAATTGAGCAGGTCAAACAGGATGCCAGGGGTGGTGATTGGGAATCTCGCTTAGAAAACCGTGAATTAATTTGGCAGATTAAGTTAAATGCCACCCACCACCCTGGCTTGAATGTCAGCGTTAGCTTGAGGAGCGTATTAAAAATAAATAGAGATAAATTGCATTAATCATACTAATTGAAGACACCCACAGGTTTTTAAAGGGTTTCCTTCATTCACTATTTATTTTTATTTTCCACCTCATAGAGATATGGCTAAACCACTTATTATAAACTGGATCCGCCTAGATTGTAGGCTTTACCCCTTACATTTGTTATATAAGTATTGACTACATAGAAGGGAAGAGCTATAGATAACTTGTTCAAACACGCTAAGAATACTCTGACAATGTCTTGGTTCCAACTTCCTTCACAATGTAACATAATTTATAGTATTTAAAATTACATATAAAATATTTTTACCTCGTGTATACTTTTTAGAATAAATTTTATTATACAACTTAGAGCATATCCATGTTTCAACATGTTAGATTTTAGAACATTATGTTAGCATATATTTAATATAGGCTTGCATTTTTTATGAATTAATAATATTTTTTAACTGTATTTTCTAACAGTAAAAGCTCTGTCAATTAATGTAATTAGCAAGTGCTATAAAGATCACATGATCAAGTATTTAAGTATATAAATGACAAGATTCTTTGACTTAATTCAACTTGATAAAGCCTGGTACAACCAGGCGAAAGCGCTTGTTTGAAGTGTTCTGTTTTTCGTTGAAAATAAAGGATTTAAACCTGCCATCTGAATTACAACTGTCGCTGTTTTTTGGCTACTTTGAAGTGCATTAGAGCCATTTACTCTGCAACTGCCTTTGTTAGCTGAACCACGCTGCTTTTTTGCCTTTGGAAACAAGTTTTTTACTAGATAATGCACCCCCCATGTGTAAGGCATCCGTGGTCACAGTGGCAACGGGTTGATGAGGAACAAATGGAGCGCCGGTGGTTAACTGATTGGGTAGAGTCCACCAAATGAGGTCCATCTTGCAAGATTCTGTCAGCAGAATGTGATGAGATAATGAAAGGTGCTGAAAGGACAATTGGGTCGACAGGAGCCACTGAAGAATCCTCATGTGTAGTTTGGCTAGTGGCACTAGCAATATGGTGGAGGCCATGGTCCCTAAAAGCTGTAGAATAGTATTGGCTTTGACCTTTCGTAAGGGGAGAAGATATTGAATTTGAAGAACCAGATTTTGTGCCCTTTCTACAGGAAGACGAGCCAACATATCTACGGTGTATCTCTGCGCCTATAAAAATCATGGATTGAGAGGGCAATAAGGCAGATTTTTCCCAATTTTAGAAATTCCCAGCTGGGCACACAGCTGAATGGTAGCACCCTGGTCTGAAGTAGTAGATGGCTGGTGGGGGCAGTCAAGTGCCAGTCGTCCAGGTACAGAAACACCTGGAATCCTCGACGTCTCAGGTGAGCAGTGACTACCGCCATACACTTGGTGAACATCCTGGGGGTTGTGGTGAGACTGGATCCCAGCTGGAAGTGTAGCTGACTCCTCGACGCCCAGTCCATTTTTATGTGGTAGTACGTGTCTTGGAGATCTATTAAGCACATCTAATAGTCTTTCCCTAATAACGGGAGTATAGACAGCAGTGTCACCATCCTGAACTTGTCCTCCTTCACTGATTCGTTCAATCTGCTGAGGTCCAAGATGGGCCTCCAGTCCCCTGTACATTTTGGCACTAAAAGGAATCTGGAGTAAGTTCCGGATCCTATTTGGTCTGCTGGGACAGTTTGGATGACTCTTTTTGCCAGCAACTTGTTGACCTCCACAGTTGCCTGATCCCTGTGATTGGGTGGAACATCCGGGATCCTCTTGGGAACAAACGGTGGAACAGAAAAGGGTATGACATAACCTCTGGTAATAATTCCTTGTACCCACTTGTCTTGAGTTATACCCAGCCAGGCTTCTAGATACAAAGAAATGCGACCCACGACCGGCCCCAGAGAAGCACAGTTGGGCCCCCACATCAGGAGCGCTGGAAAGGCCGGCCCCGAAAGGAATCACGACCTCCCTGGTTTTGCGGACCGTCCTTGCCTCTAGGGCGACGTCGACCATTTCCTCCTCCTCCTCTGCCTCTGAAGGAGGAGTCACCCTGTGCATCCTGGAAAAACCTCTGGGATGTTTTGAACCACATTTTACCACCACTCTGACCCTTAGGATATGGTCTAAAGGGTACAGTAAAACGTACTCCCATGGCAGTGTGTGTTTTTCCTTCTTGCTCACACCGGGTGACAGTGTCCTTTACCTTGGGTCCAAACAAAGAGGAACCATCAAGGGGGACATTGGTAAAGGTAGACGAACGGTTCTGCAAAGTTACACAAACGCATCCAGGAATGACGCCTTAGGGAAATTCCTGAACCCACTGCTCTACTGGCTCCATTGGCTGCATACGAAATAAGCCGCATGGACGAGTTGACGATAGAGTTCAAGGTGGACAACTGGGCAGACACCTTGTCAGCGACTCCCTCAGTACATGTACCTTGTAGAGAATCTCCTAACTTCTTAAGAAGATCTCTCTGAAACCTCGTGAAGTGTGTAAGGTTGTTCAGCGATCTAAGGGTAAATGCCGCTGAAGAAAAGATACGCTTCCCGTATCTGTACATCGTTCGAGACTCCTAATTCAGCGGATGAACAGAAGTAGTCTCTGCTAGCCACTTCTTAGTGGCCGCCGCCACCACCATGGCATCTACGAGAAGACCTTTAGACAAAAATCCCTTATCTGGGGGTGCAGACAAACTTATTCGGTCTCCTGGGGACTGGCTCCACGGCATCAGGAGTATCCCACACCTTTCGACTAACTAGCTCCATCAGTTCATCGAAAGGAGGAGACATCCAAGAGGCTGAAGGTTGAGACCCAAAAGCCTTCAGGTACACTGACTCCTCATCAGAAGGGGTGACAGTGGGCCAGCTGCACCTCTGCTTAAGGATTTTCAGGATGTCTACGAAGGAGACATCATCAGAGGACGACTTGGAGGAACCTTCTGACTCCTTGAGGTCAGTGTTAGAGGTCAGAGACTCATCCTGGGAGTCTACATGCTTCCTCTTGCATGTTCTCTTCTGTGGGGGCTCCTCAGAAGGATATTCCTGGGACGTCTCGAAGAGTGGGAGCCACCGGCTGGTGACTCCTGAGGCTGTGGATCTCTGCTGTCCACGGAGTGAGTAGGAGCCGAGGCAGAAGTAGGTGCCTTAGGGGGAAGAGTGTCGGTACCCTTAGTAGGAGATGAAGATCGGGACAGCACACTCCTCATCATCTCGAATGCTGACCTCTCCAACTTCAAAGACATCCCTGGCTCCAAGGAGAATGAGGATGCCATTGGCTCCGAGATAGACATAGGATCTGAACTCACCCTCGCTGACGTGCCGAGAGGGAGACTCGGAACCTAAGAGGTTCAGTTCAAGGCATCCCTGTCAGGGCTGACCAGGGAGCTTTGGCTCCTAGACACCAAGGACGGCTACAAAATTGTCAGAGCAGAACTCGGTTCCAAAACCACCACAGGGGGAGCTGGTGCCGAGGGTTCCACCAGCGGTACCAAACACTCCGGCTCCAAAAGGCCAGCATGGCTCGGAGGAATGACTGAAGGGGGCTTAATGGACTCAAGTGGTTCCGGAACCGACTGGGTCGGAGCCAACAACAATTTCAGTAAGGTAGATGACTTCAAAAGTCAACACTACCCTCTCCACATCATCTTCAGATAAACTTCTGGAAGACCTGGAGGACAGAGTGGGAGAACGGGATCTCTGCAGTATCGGTGACTTCAATGTAGGGGAGACCGGTAGAGGATCCATAGACCGGCTCCGTAAAATACTCTCCGAGGTTGGCTCTGAGCTACTTGGGGCCGACCCTGTAATCACAGTACTACTCTCAATTGGCACCGAACTCTGTGGAGCCGATGAGACAGTGGACCTATCATGCTTAGTAATTTTATGCGGTGGCTCTGGGACACCAGCCACTGCCGGGGAGGGCCTCTTAGAGGACTTAAGACTTTTCCCTTTTAGATCCCCGAGATCTAGAAGAGGAGGAAGAGCTAGCCAGATCTTCCTCAAAGGAAGGTTTTAGAAGACCTTTTAGGATGAGCTTATGTTTTTCTTTCTTGCAACATCCTAGCACTGAAATAGTGGCAAATAAGCAAATTTCCTGTAAGTGGATAGCCCCCAAACAGTAAACGCAGTTACTGTGGCCATCCGTTATGGACATCTTCTGTGAGCATTTAATGCATTTCTTAAAGCCAGATGGCTTATGGTCCTTGCTTTCTTTAGACATTCTAACAAAGATGAGCTGACACACACACACACACACACACACACAGAAAGAAAAAGGAGAGGACTAGGTCCTCTAATTTAAATGGGCCTAGGCCTGCAAGAAAGAGAAAGACACCACGAGGACTAGGTCCTCTAACATAAACGAGCCTAGCCCGAGCAGGACAGAAAACAGAAAACTAGGTCTTCTAACTAAAACAGACCTAGGGAAAGGTTCAATAAGAAGAATCATGTAAATTTACTCAACAAGGAAAACAGAACCATGTCCTGTTAACAACATTAACTAATTTAGCAAGCTGAACCCGAAAAAACTTTGACTTATGACTATGGAAAAACAGAACTCATTCTGTTAATAACACTAACAAATGTAGCAAGCGGAAATCCGCAAAAAACTGCGACTTTAGACTTATTAAACAACACCCAGCCTGAGTGCAAAAGACGCCTACAATTAGTAAACTCTAATATAACACGAAAAACCAGCACATAGGATACCAGTACTATGAAGCCAAAAAGCCAACTGTACTAAAAAATTTGCACACAAAACAGCGCACTTATAATGCTAACTATTCTAACCTGCAAATTACACTAACTATGACTAAAAAATGATATAGAAACAGTTTTGAATAGAAAAATCCAAAGATTTTGTATAAAATTGAAAAACTTAGCCAGAGCCAAAGAGAAGCACAACCGAACTCGTCGACGCAGCAAATGAGATCTGGGGATTGTACTGGTGCACCATGGGATACCTACCTAGCCACGAGCCAACTAGAAGACTTCCAGCTTTTAAATAGGCAGAGTCGGAGCTGAGGATCGGCTCCGATCCCATATGTAAGAATGGAGACGTGATAGGACTACAGAATATCAAGTTTTACATAGTGTGCACATCATTCACAGTATGTATATGAATTTAAAATATACTTTTTCCATAAACCATGCTCCATGCCTCACAACCTCTCAGAGTAAGAAATCTAGACAAAGCCTAAAATAACAGGGGACAAAGGCCCCAAAATAGGCACAGATGTTAAATACTGCTTTTACAAACTTTGAAAGTAGCTAGAACAACAGTATTTGTGTTAGCATGCATTGTCTGAAGGATATGAAGTCTGACACACAAATGTAGGTCATTATTCAGTGACTTTAATAGTCATTTATTTGCCAGAAAAACAAATTTTTCAACAAGCAGACCAAAAATATGGGGCAAAATCTGGACAGTTGAGAGGTACATTATAGCCAAACTGAGATAACTAGTCAGAATGTGCACTTACTAAGAAACATAGCAATAAGCACACAATAATACAAATTGTATATATACAGCTGAATTTAGTTTTAAAATACATTTATTTAAAGGTGGCACTGTTTTGGAATCAAAAGATCAAAGTGAAACATTTCTTCAGATTCTGAAATATATACTGGATAATGTAAAAAAAATACAGTTAAAAAATAGAAGTTATGTTCTTACCATAACGTTCCATGTTAGTTGTCTTCTTCTCGCCTTCTTCTTGCTGGATGGGTTCGGAGCCGACCTCGGCTCCACGGCCACTCTAAAAGCTCGAGAGTTGGTTCCACCGGCTCGAGGCTCCCCTTATATCCCACAATGCTAGGCGAGAGTTACCTCAGATCTCGTTTGTAAGCTAACCCCAGCTTATAATAGTAACAGTATAACTGTAAAACAGAATCCACCTCTAACCACAGGAAGAAAGAAGGGTGACCTACATCCTGAACCAGAAAATATGCAAAATAGCATATGTCTAAGAAAGAGGTGGTAGAAAGAGAGGTCACAATCACAACTCCTCTAGGTCTGTCCAGGCCAGGGGGAAGGAGGGTGGGACGAAGAAGAAGGCGAGAAGACAACTAACATGGAACGTTATGGTAAGAACATAACTTCTATATGTTAAGTTGTCTATCTCGCCTTCATTCTTGCTGGATGGGACCGCGTCCCTAGCACCTTGTCCCGGTGGCCTAACGGAACAGACTCCTGAGAACAGTGGAACCAAAGTTAGCTCTATGCCTAGAAGCTAAATCCAACTTATAATGAGAAATAAAAGTGTGAGGAGTAGCCCAAGTAGCCGCTGCACAAATGGTGTCAATAGGCAGTCTGTCTTGGAAGGCTAAAGAAGTAGCCAAAGCTCTGGTGGAATGGGCTTTAGGTTTATTAGGCAATTTTTGTTGTCTAATTTCATATACCAGGGAAATCAAAGATGTTAGCCATCTGGATAATGATACCTTTGAAACTGAAAATCCCTTTCTGCTTTCCGCATAAGAGACAAACAGCTGATCAGATTTTCTGAATTGTTTTGTTCTATCCAAGTAGTACCTCAATTGACGATGAACATCCAGGCAGTGTAATTTTTGTTCAGACCTATTGGAATACTCTGGAAAAAAGACAGGGAGGTTAATGCTTTGGTTTAGATTCGATGTCGAGACCACCTTAGGCAAAAAGGACGGGTTAGTTCGTAAGGATACTCTGTCCTTATGAAACAAAAGATAAGGAGGACGACAACTGAGTGCTTGAAGTTCTGAAACTCTTCTAGCTGATGTAATAGCTACCAGAAAGAGAGTTTTCCATGATAACAATTTCAAGGAACAGGAAGCTGCAGGTTCGAAAGGGGAAAGAATCAAAGAAGCAAGAACTAAATTTAGGTCCCAAGGAGAAGGAGGATTTCTTATAGGAGGTCTGAGAAGAAAAACTCCTTTCAAAAAGGCTTTGCAGAGCTTGTGGGACATTAGGGCAGATTCAGAAATACCCACATGGAAGTTAGAAATAGCTGCCAATTGAACCTTAAGTGTAGATGGAGATGAACCTGCATGGAAGAGTTCAGCTAGAAAATCAAGGACTAGTTGGATGGAAGCGGTGAAAGGATCTATGTCCTTTCCTTGTGCCCAATATGAGAAGCGTTTCCACTTACTCAAATAAATCTTTCGAGTGGAAGATTTATGGGAAGCTATCAATATATCTCTAACAGAGTGAGATAATTGAGGAAGCCTGGCTACGGTTGGAACTGGAGGAACCAAGCAGTGAGGTTCAGAGAGGGGAGGGAGCGATGAAACTGACCCGGCTGATGGATCAAAAGATCTGGAACTAGGTCCAGATTCCACGGTCGCTCCAAGAGAAAACGATGTAGAAAGGGGAACCACACTTGTTGAGGCCAGTAAGGAGCAATGAGGATCAAGGATGCCTTCTGAGCGATAGCTTTCTGAATTACTTGAGAGATCAGTGGGAAAGGAGGAAATGCATACAGAAGTCCCCGGGGCCAAGCTTGGACTAGAGCGTCTCTGCTGGGTTGGCCTGGTAAAGGGAATAGAGTGAAATATTCTCTGCACTTGCTGTTTTGGGGAGTAGCAAAAAGATCGCAGCAAGGCTGGCCCCACTTGAGAAAAATTTCTCTCACTACAGAGTCTTTCAGAGACCACTCGTGAGGCATGAGAATAGCTCTGCTCAACTTGTCCGCAATGTGATTGGACTTCCCGGGGATGTGCGTTGCTATCAGAAAACGCTGAGAAGAAATCGCCCATTGCCACAGTCTGAGTGCTTCTCGACACAGGGGGTATGATCTGGTTCCGCCTTGTTTGTTGATGTACCACACTACAGACATATTGTCTGTCTGGATTGCAATTGTTCCCAAGGGAAGAGAGTCTTGAAGGGCTTGCAACGCTAAAACACTGCTCTCATCTCCAGAACATTTATGTGCAAGTGGCATTCGTTTGGTTGCCATGTGCCCTGGACTGTCCTGCCCTGATAATGCCCCCCCCACCCGATCAGGGAGGCATCCGTTGTCAGTGTAGCAACCGGAGGAGGTGGAACAAAGGGTCTTCCCGACAGTAGCTGGGGGGAAGACATCCACCACATGAGATGCTTTTTGCACGCCTGCGTGATCACAATGGTGTGAGACATTGGAAGTTCCTGGTATGACCATTGAGTAAAAAGCATCCACTGAAGGATCCGAATGTGGTATCTGGCTAATGGAAGGAGAGGTATGGCCGCTGCCATGATTCCCAACACCTTTAGAACTAACCTGGCTTTGATTCTGTTTTTGTTGAGAAGGAGTGATACCAATTTGTGAATGTCCGATATTCTTTGGTGTGTTAGCCTTGCAGACATGTTTATAGTATCTAGATTTGCGCCTATGTAGGTAATAGTACGACAAGGCGACAAAACAGACTTTTCGCAATTTATTGAAATACCCAGTTTTTGACAAACGCGAAAAGTATAATCTCTGGCCATCAGAAGGAGATGCTTGGTGGGAGCTGTGAGGAGCCAGTCGTCCAAATATGGAAACACCTGGAATCCTTGTCGTCTCAGGTGAGAAGCTACCACTGCCATGCATTTGGTAAACACCCGGGGGGCAGTGGTGAGACCAAAGGGCAGGGCCCTGAACTAAAAATGACTGGTTCCCAGCCTGAAGCGGAGGAATCTTCTGGAGCGTCTGTTCATTTTTATGTGATAGTACGCATCCTGAAGGTCTATAGAGCACATCCAGTTTCCTTTGCCCAAAAGGGAAGGATGGATTGCAGCGTGACCATCCGAAATCTTGTTTTCTTGACTGATTTGTTCAAGACACTGAGATCCAAAATCGGTCTCCAGTCCCCTGTTTTCTTTGGAAATAAAAAGAACCTTGAGTAGATTCCGGATCCTTGTTGGTCTGCTGGCACTGGCTGAATTGCTCTTTTTGCAAGCAGTTTTGAAATTTCCAAAGCTGCTAGATCCCTTTGAGCGGGTGGAACATCTGGAAGGGATTTTTTTGACTGATTTGGAAAGCGAAGAAAGGGGATAGAATAGCCTTCGAAATGATGGACTGTACCCATTTGTCTTGAGTCAGGGATAGCCAGGCTTCTGGGTACAGTGACAATCTTCCCGCCTGCCTCCGAAGATGGGCAGTCGGGCAACACCTCAGGGATGCTGAAAGGGCTTGTCAGGGAAGGCTTCCCGATTGCCCTGGTTCTGTGGACCCCCCCTGCCCCTAGGGCGACGTCTACCATTGTTATTCCCACCTCTGCCTTTGGTTGGAAAACGACTCTGTCGTCAGGCGAAGTCCCTTGAGATTGTTTACGGAACCACATCTTTCCACCCTTCTGGCCTTTGGGGTAAGGCCTGGAAGGAGTCGAAAACGGACTCCGACGGCAGAAAGGGTCTTGCCATCAGTCTCGCACCTAGTCAGGGTTTCTTTCACTTGAGGACCAAAGAGAGATGATCCATCAAAAGGGGAGTTCGTGAAAGACGTCTTGAAAGGGTCCGCAAAATTGCATAGCCGCATCCAGGCGTGCCTACGTAAGGCCACACCTGTCCCTGCGGCTCTGCTCGCTCCATCGGCCGTGTAAGAAAGGAGGCGCATGGAGGAGTTGGATATGGAATTAAGGGTAGCCAGCTGCATGTTCATCTTGTCTTGGAAACCCGCAGCTGTAGGATCCTTTAACATTTCACTCGCTTCCTTGATCAAGTCCCTTTGAAGACGAGTGAAATGGCACAGGTAGTTCAGCGAACGCATGGTAAATGTCGCTGAGGAGAACATCCGCTTCGCGTACCTATCCATGGACCTAGATTCCTTGTTAGGTGGATGGACAGGTACTGAAGGATCAGCCAGTTCCTTCTTTGTGGCAGCAGCTACCACCATAGCAGCCACAGAAACTCCTTTGTTAAAAATTGCTTGCCTGCTGGAGCTGTGATGAACTTAGAGGGTCTCCTGGGAGTGGGGGCCACTGAATCAGGAGCCGTCCATGCCTTCTTAGCAACCACCTGCATGAGGGGGTCAAGGGAGGGACACCCAGGAGGTGGAAGGACGAGAGCCAACGCCTCAAGATACACAGATTCGTCCTCCGAAGGGCTGAGGGCTGGCCAATTTCCCTCTGTTTCAGGATCTCCAGAATGTCTGCAAATGAGACATCTTCAGAAGGGGAACGGGGAACCCTCAGAATCATCCAAATCTGTGTCTGACGTGATAGACTCAGGTGAGTCAATGTGTTTCCTCTTACACTTCCTCTTCCGAGGGGGCTCTTCTGCCAAATCAGGAGAGGCCTCAGAAGAGGATGAAATCCCCACAGGGGGCTCCTGAGGAGCTGGCTCTCTGCGGTCCGGGATGAGGGAGTGAGTCGACTTACCCTGAGGCAGCATAGAGGGAGGAGCGGACGGAGCCGACTGTGGAGTAGAGCCAGGCTCTAACACACTCCGCATGACCTCGAATGCACCCCTGTCAGGCAGAGCCAGAGGTCCCCGCTCCGAGGAGCTAAGAACCCCCCTCAGCACCGACAGTGATGGCTCCGAGGCCGATGTCGGAGCCGAACTCACCAGCGCCCGAAGCCCGAGAGGAGAGGGGGGTCGGACAAGGGTCCGATGCCACTCACCCCTCGGAGCCGACGAGGGAAGTCCGGCGCCGAGATTCCTCCAAAGAAGAAAGCGGAGCCGACGACGGGCCGAAGACAATTGTATCGGCTCCGACGTAATCACAGTCTCGGTTCCGACACGACCCGGCTCCGAACTCAAGAGAGTCGAAGGAGGAAAATGTTGATGGGCCGGGGCAGGCATCGACTGATGAGTCGGGCTCTGAAGCATCTGGGCTAGTGCCTCGGACTTAAGTAGTCGACTCACTACCCTCTGAAGGTCATGATCCGACAGCCTCGATGACCTAGAGGAGTGAGACCTTTGGCTCCGTTCAGACAGCAGGGGAGATCCTGGAGCCGAATGAACGGAGCCAAGAGATGGTGACCTGGACCTCTTCCTAGTCGTCGGCTCCAAAGGTCTGGTCGGAGCCGACACGGGAACCTCAATAACCTCGGCTCCGCCGGAGCCGAGGGAGCCACAGAAACTGTGGACTGAGACTTATCGGCTCCAGCCGGAGCCGATAAAGGCAAAGGTTGAGCAACCTGAGGTCTCGGCTCAGAAGCCGGAGCCGAAGACCTCGATGCCTTAGAGGGCTTCCTGTTGACACAGACAGGGAATCCTCTGGCTTCAGTAAGCCTCTAAGAATTAATTTATTTTTTCTTTCCTGCAGGACCCTGGGGCTGAAGCCATGGCACACAGCACAGGAGTCCTGCAGGTGCAAAGGCCCCAGACAATAGACACAAGAAGTGTGAGCGTCTGTCAGAGACATTTTCTGACAGCACGCATCACACTTCTTGAATCGAGACCTTTGCTTCTTTAGACATTTTGACTGACAGGTGTACACAAACACGCACACAAACACACAAGTTATACCCTGTCAGGAAAACACAATAAAATTAGTAGTAATACTAGTATTTAAAACTACAATAAACTAGAATAAACTACAAAAACACACACACTCCACTAGGGAAGGGAAGGCCTAAAGGCCCAATGGAAGAACCAAAGGTTCTTGGGGAAAGAAACGGAAAAAATTTAGGGTCGGGAATAAAGTATTCTAACCTACACTAACTAAGTAAGAATATTAACTTAAAAGGGGTTTTAAAGACTAATTTTCAAGAAAAATTTAGTACTCACCAGGAACAGGTAGAAGCAACCAACCTCGAAGCTGTAGCGGCAAACGAGATCTGAGGTAACTCTCGCCTAGCATTGTGGGATATAAGGGGAGCCTCGAGCCGGTGGAACCAACTCTCGAGCTTTTAGAGTGGCCGAGTCGGAGCCGAGGTCGGCTCCGAACCCATCCAGCAAGAATGAAGGCGAGATAGACAACTTAACATCTAATGTTTAAAGGCTTTAGTAATTTACTCCTTCAGATTTTGTTTGCAATGTGGTGTTATACTTTCACAGTATTCCTTGTGACAGGTATTTTAAATGACCCAGTAAACTGTATGTCTTACACAGTGTGTATGCAGTGTTCTTAAGACAGATGTTTGAAATGCAGTGTTAATTTTGTCTGCATATTTTAGAGTATGCCAGAGGGCATTGCTTCAAAAACCCAGTAAATTACTCTGAAATGCCAGTATGAAGGACTGAGCACAAAATTCTGTTGCCATAATGCAAGAAGTGAGGGCAAGTTATCAGCTTTCTCCAGTGGCATCAATGTAGATGGTGAGAGAGGACAAAGACATCTGATATACAACTCCAAAAACTGATTCAGACTATGTACAACACTATGCCTATAATTTTTATCCTTCCCAAGCTTCAAAGTTTAGTGCATATGAAATGTGCCAAAGGGCAGCTTTCCTCCCTTAGAGCAAACATGGTACATCTCTAATAAAATTGAAAATGTCCTCGGAAAATAAAATCAAAATTAAAACAATTGCATACAGAAGTAAGGAATACAAATTTAAAAAGCTATGGCACTTGGTTTTGGAGGTCCACATCTGAAAAATTGTGACAAAAAGTACAGTTGTGTACACTTACCATAAATGTAGATGTTCAAGTGTATTCACTGCTGCAGTCATCACACTTGGGTTATCCTGTCAGGGGTAGCCCTCAGTCGGCCCGAATACCAGATGCTTAGTATTTCTGCATCAGTTGCTGTCGTGCCGGGACTGATATCAGGTCGTCAGTGGTGTAAAATCAGGCAGCCGATGCCATTACATCAGTTTTTCTTACCCCAAATGTCAGAAGCTCCCAAACAGGGAGCTAGGTTATGGTGGAAAAACA
Source organism: Protopterus annectens (assembly GCF_019279795.1). Classification (NCBI taxonomy): domain Eukaryota; kingdom Metazoa; phylum Chordata; order Ceratodontiformes; family Protopteridae; genus Protopterus; species Protopterus annectens. The sequence goes on along the minus strand of NC_056732.1, from coordinate 162,581,810 downwards.
CCACCAGTAGAAAGTAAATACCAAAAATTCCCTGTAAGGAGAGTGGGGGAGAGAGAGAGAGAGAGACAGAGACAGACAAGGGGGATGGAGGGTGTGAAACCAGGACTGCAACAGTCAATACACTCGAACATCTACATTTATGGTAAGTGTACACAATTGTACTATGTTCTTTGTGTTTCACTTTTGCAGTCATCACACTTGGGTTGATTCCCAAAACTGAAGGAAAGGGAGGAGGCAGTCAAGAAGACTGGAGGCCGACTAGGATGCCCTGCAAGATTGCAGTGGCAAAGCCTGCCCTGGATTTGGAGAAGATAGGCAGGTGGTAATGCTTAGTGAATGCATGAACAGAAGTCCATGTTGCAGCCTCCAGGATGTCCCTGGTGGGGACCCCTCTGTGAAAAGCTGCACAGGTGGAGGCTGCCCTGGTGGAATGTGTCCTGACCCCCTTTGGGGGCGGTTTCCTGTGCTGTTTGTAGCAGAAATGGATGCAGTGTGCTATCTATTTGGATATTGCTTGTTTGGATATGGCCTTGCCCTCTGCCCCTGCTGCAAAGCTGACTAGCAATTGGTCAGTTTTTCTAAAAGATTTAGTCCTATCCAGATAGAATCTGAGCTGTCTGTGCACATCTAGGGAGTGCAGAATCCTTTCCCCCTTATTTTGATGATTAGGGAAAAAGGTGGGCAAATGAACTGATTGGTTTAGAGCCACACTGGACACAACTTTAGGCATGAAAGATGGGTTAGTCCTGAGGGAGACCCTGTAAAAATGGAAAACGATGAAGGGCTCTACAGCCATGAGTGCTTGTAGCTCTGAAACTCTTCTAGCTGAAGTGATGGCCAGAAGCAAGGCTGTTTTCCAAGAGAAGAATTTTAACTCTGCTGAAGCTGCAGTTTCAAAGGGGAGTAGGGTGAGCTTTTCCAACATAAAGTTAAGGTCTCAAGCTGGGGTATGAGCTCTCCTGGGTGGCCTTAAGTTGTTAGCCCCTCTTAGGAACTGTATGTTGAGATGGTGTGAGAAGAGAGGTGGCTCTGTGCTGTAAATGACAGAGATGGCAGAGATATGAATTTTAACAGAAGAGAAGGATAGACCCTTGTGCATTAGGTCTGTTAGGTAATCCAGGATGAGAGGTAGGGAGAGCTGTGCTGTTTCGGCTCCCTTAGCCTGGATCCAGATGCAAAACCTTTTCCACTTGTCAGCATAGGATTTTCTAGTGCTGGGGCATCTGGCCTCACGTATAACATCTAGGACTTGCTTGCTTAGGCTGGCAGCTTGAGGAGAGGTCAGGGAATAAGCCAGGCTTCCAGGTTGAGGGCCTGCAATTGGGGATGTATGAATTCTCCATCATTCTGGGTCAGGAGTGTTGTGATCTGAGGTAGGTGTCATGGTGGCAGGGGTGACAGGCTGTGCAGCAGTGGGAACCAGTGCTGGCATGGCCAGTCTGGGGCAATCAGGATTTCCCTGGGTTTTTCCTCCCTTATTTTGAGCAGTACCCTTGAAATGAGTGGTAAAGGGGAAATAAATAGACCAAGAGGTTTACCCATTGGAAGGATAGAGCATCCATTTTCCAGGCCTTGCTGTGAGGTTCCCTACTGCAGAATTTGCTGAGCTGATGATTGGAGTGGGAGGCAAAGTGGTCCACCCTTCGGGTGCCCCATTTCTGCATTACAAGGGTGAAGGTTTTGCGGTCTAGCTGCCGCTCATGTGGGTCTAGCAGGTTTCTGCTTAAGTTGTCTGCCAGAGTGTTTAGGGAACCTGGCAGGAATTGTGCTAGCAGGTGAATTTGCATGGCTGAGGCCGTGTGCCAAAGGGTCATTGCAAGTCTGCAGAGGGGATAAGAGTGAGTCCCTCCCTGTTTATTGATATACCACATCACTGTGGTGTTGTCTGTTTTGATCTGTAGAGGCCCGGGGAGAGTAGGGGTCTGAAAGCTGTCAGGGCATGCTGAACAGCTAGCAGCTCTTTTTGGTTGATGTGCAGATGTATTTGATTTGGGCTCCAATGGCCCTGAATGCACCTGCCGTCCAGGTGTGCACCCCAGGCATAATGTGATGCGTCTGTGGGGAGGGTCTGGGTGGAGTGGGGTTGTGAGAAGGAAGTCCCTTGTTGTGGTTGCATGCAATTGCCCACCAAAGAAAATCTTTCCTTAGGGTATTACTGGTATGATAGTTTCCAGGTCTTGAGAGTGTTGACACCAAAGGCTTTTTAGGTACCATTGTAGTTTCCTCATATGCAGTCTTAACATATGGAATGAGTAAAATGCAGGAGGCCATGAACCCTAGAGCTTGCAGGATTTTCCTTGCGGATAACTGGGTTCTGGTGGCTAGGTGAGAGAAGTAGCTTGTCAGGTAGGCTTGTTTTTCTGGAGCAAGGAATGTCATCTGGGATGCTGTGTCCAGGCTTGCTCCCAGGAATAATTTTTTTTGTGTGGGGACTAGTTTTGATTTCTTTTCATTGATAGCATACCCCAGGGAGGTCAGTAGGTCCTTTACAAAGGTCAGGTGCTGTAACAGCTTTTCCTGTCTGCCTGAATCAGGCAATCGTCTATGTATGGGTAAATTTGAATATTTCTTTGTCTGCAAATAGCAACGGCTGGAGCCAGACATTTTGTGAAAACTCTAGGAGCAGTGGATAAGCCAAAGGGAAGTGCAGAGAACTGAAAGTGCAAAGATCCTGCCCTAAACTGTAGATATTTCCTGCAAGATTCCCTGATTGGGATGTGTAGGTAGGCCTCTTTTAGGTCTAAGGTGGGTAAACAAGCATCCTTGGAAAGCATAGGAAGAAGCTGCTGGAGGGTGAGCATTTTGAAATTTTGCTATCACCAAACCTGTGTTTAGAATGGCTAGATCTAGGATTGGGTGCCAGGTGCCCGCTTTTCTGGGTACCAGGAAAAGTCTGCAATAGAAACCTTGGCCCATCTGGTCTGCAGGAACATGCTGAATTGACCTCATGGAGAGCAGAGAATGGACTTGCTTTTTGGCCTCTGCCCACTGGTTTGGAGGAAGGTCTGAGAACCCTTTTGGGGTTGGCAGTGTGCGGAAATAAAATTTGTATCCCTGGGACACTATGTTGAGGACCTATCTGTCGTTGGTAATAGAGGTCCAGTTGTTTGCATGGAAGGAGAGTTTTCCTCCTAGGGGCACAAGCAGGTGGGCAGAGGTAAGGGATGGTGGTGTGAAGTCATTGTGAGTTCTTACCATAAGGGGGTGGCTTAGCACTCCCTGTTTTTGAAGAGGAGGAACTCCATTGCTTAGATCTCTACATTCCCTGGGACTGCTGTCTGGGGGTTCTATTTCCCCCCAGGTCTGGGCTATGCTGGCCTGGAGGGGGTCGGAAAGGACCAGTTCTTGGAGGGATAAAGCCTACTGAACCTCGGAGGCTGGATTTGTAATAAGTCTAACTGTCTGCACAGATTTAGCTTTTTCTTCCAACTTTTTAAGACCTCTTCTGCCTTGGTGCCAAACAAATTGTCTTTGTTCAATGGAGCGTCCAATAATTTTGATATGACATGGTCTGGCAAGGTCTGTTCCTTAAGTCAAGCATGCCTTCTAAGGACAGAACCAGTGACTGCTGCCCTGCAAGATGCTTCTAGGGCATCAAAGCCACATTGCAAGGTGTGCTTATTAACTTGGCTTGCAGAATGCATAAGCTCTTGTAATTCTTTATTTTCTGCACAAGCAGGAAAGGAAAATATTTTTTGTTTGAGTAGTTCCATGTTATGTTGCTGACATTTCAGCATGTGGAACTGATAATTTAGTGCTGTAATAGCAAGAGTTGCAGAGGTGTATACCTTTTTACCCCATCTGTCTAAAGCTCTGGAATCCCTGTCTGAGGGCTTGGGATTCTTAGCTGAGGTTGCTTTAATTCCTTTAGTTCCTTGGGAGATGACCTCTGGGTCAGCAGTAGGATTTCTGAAAAGGAATTTGTGAGAGTCAGGAACTCTGTAGTACCCGTCAGGTTTCCTGGGAGCAGGAGGAAGGGTGTCAGGAGCCAAACTGGACTCCATAAAAGCATCATCCACAACACCCAGGACAGGAGGAATGGCTAAAGGTCTGTGCTGTGGTAAATCTAAGAAGTCCCGGAGTCTCTCTTTCGACTGAGGATAGTCCTGACACTCCCACTGGAAATGCTCCCTTAAGGTATGTAGGGTTCCACCAAATGAAAAAAAAGGTGGAGAGGCAGAAGGAATGGATTCCTCCACATCAGAAACCTCATAAGCAGAGAGGGGTTGCATACCTTCATATTCAAAAGCATCAGAGTCATCAGACTCCTGTTCAGATAAAACCACTGGGGACAAGTCTCTTTCTTTTGGAAGGGGTAAGCCTGGCTTCCCCTAATAAGCATAATAAGGTCTGCCGCCATTCTGAGCATTTGAGATTGAGGCATGGAAGCAGGTGCCTGAGCTTGGGTCATTTTTTTTTGGGCGTAGTTCGTACCCTGGGCCTTAGAAACTCAGTAGTTTTAGAAAGAATTGAAGATGCGAAAGAAGTCGTCAGTTTGTGTCGAGTATTGGTAGTGCGAAGAACTTCCTCGGAAGCCGGAGCCTGCTCAGCAGCTCTGGACCCATCCAAGGTAGAGACATCCACAGGATCCTTAGTCAAAGAAGAGTCTCACGGCATACCGGATTCTGAAAGGGTCTCGGTAGTGGCCTGTGACAGCGCTTCACTGATGACCGGAGAATTGACGACTAGCTTAGCAGAAGCATCATCGACAGTTTTGGACCTGTGAGGTCTGTCTCTGTCTTTATCCTTACGTTTTTATGGAAGAGCAGAAGTCGGATGGCTTACTGAAGCCATATCAGAGATCGAGGACTGAGAGCGAAAATATCTAGCTACAATAAGGGCCGGACAACGTACAGTTCTGGCGTTGAACAAAGCACAAAACTGACAGCGAGGGACGTCATGGTCTGGGCCTAAACAGGTGATGCAGTAAGAATGGAAGTCTCAGTGTGGTATTTGCTTTCCACAGGTGAGACAATGGTTAACTTTTTATGACATTGGTTAGAACAAGAAAAAAGGATCCCCAATGGGTACTTAGCTTTAGAAGACTTCAACTTCAATTTGGAAATGAAAACTCAGGTAACGGCTGACAGGCACTCGTGTGAACTGCTTCTGCTTTGGGCTCCTCGGCAAGACCGGATGTCAGTCCTGGAGTGACAGTAACTGACACAGAAATACTAAGCGCCTTTGGTATTCGGGCCGACTGAGGGTTATCCCTGGCAGGATAACCCAAGTGAGATGACTGCAACAGTAAAACACGAAGAACATCTAAAGTTGTTTTAAGAGAGGGGAGGCTTCAAATGGAAGTTGGGGGAATGTTCTGTAGTGAGTCTGTGTGAGAGCCCTACCATACACACTATGCTGTCAGCATCTGAGAGCTTAGTTAATAATTTCCCCTTACAGTTTAGATTTGCATAACTGTACCACCATTCAGTTCTCATTGATGATGATTATGCTTCTTCAGTTCTCATTTGTTAAACGAGCATCACTTTAGTCTACAGCGATTTCTTAAACAAATGGGTTGAAGTAACACTTCAAAAAATTAGCTCATAAATAGTTCACACTTTCAAAAAAATGTTTTGCAATAAAAAAAAAATGTAAACAAATCACATATCCCAATGCACAAAACAGAGCAAGTCTTCTGTACATTACAGTTCCATGATACAATTATTTCTGTGCTTTTATTTCTGGCAAGTCGCTAAACTCCCTATTGTTTTAAAATAATGTTTTATGTTTCTAAGGTGTAAGAGTTCAACATTTACTTTTTATAATTTATAAATGTTTTGAGGTTAGTAGATAACAAGCTGACTTGATAGAACAATATAGTTAGAGGTGCCCCACTTGAAGTCTAAATGTTACCAGTGGTGTACCACAGTGTTCAAGTGGACCCTCTACTATTTAGCCTATGGTTATTTACGTTTGAGGGCATCTGTAAATTGGGTGGTGCTATTCATTCCTTCACTGATTCATAACTGCTCCAACATGGGTTACACTTTGATTTTTGCAGAGTTACAGCATTTAAAGCTACTACTCTAAAGTACTATACATTAAATCTACATCCTTTGCAGTTACAGATCATCCTACATCCTACTAGAAGCCTGAACATGCTTGATCTAGTCTTTACTAATACTGACACATCTTGCACATCTCCATATGTATCATTCTATCTTGTTGAATCAAAACATAAATTAGTACCCTTTTCCTTTAAAATGGTAAAACTTCCCCTCTAAGTACTTCTGTGCAGGGAGACTAACAAAAGCAAATTATCTTCAGTTACTTAACAACCTAAACAAATTCCAGTGTAATTCTCCTCTGACAGTGCGAGAGTGGTGATCGGAGCAGATTTCAATGGGCATGTTGGTGAAGGGAACAGAGGGGATGAGGAAGTGATGGGTAGGTAGGGTGTTAAGCAAAGGAATGCAGAAGGTCAGATGGTAGTGGATTTTGTGAAAAGGATGGACATGGCTGTGGTGAATATGTATTTTAACAAGAGGGAGGAGCATAAGGTGACATATAAGAGTGGAGGAAGATGCACACAGGTGGATTATAGCTTATGTAGAAGGGCCAGTCTGAAGGAGATTGGAGACTGTAAAGTGGTGGCAGGGGAAAATGTAGTTAGGCAACATAGGATGGTGGTTTGTAGGATGATATTGGTGATCAAGAGGAGGAGTGTGAGGGCAGCACCGAGGGTCAAATAGCGAAAATTTAAAAAGGGTAACTGTGAGGCACAGTTCATGGAAGAGTTAAGACAGGCACTGGGTGGCAGTGAAGAGTTACGGAATAGCTGGGTAACTACAGCAGAGCTAGTAAGAGAGATGGCTAGAAAGGTGCTTGGTGTGACATCTGGAAAGAGGAAGGAGGACAAGGAGACCTGGTGGTGGAATGAAGAAGTACAGGAGAGTATACAGAGAAAGAGGCTGGCGAAGAAGAAGTGGGATAGTCAGAGAGATGAAGAAAGTAGACAGGAGTATAAGGAGATGAGATGCATGGCAAAGAGAGAGGTGGCAAAGGATAAGGCGTACGAAGAATTGTATGAAAGGTCAGACACTAAGGAGGGAGAAAAGGACCTGTACCAATAGGCTAGACAGAGGGACCGAGCTAGTAAAGATGTGCAGGAGGTAAAGATGATAAAGGATAATGAGGGAAACATACTCATAAGCGTGGAGTGTGTGTTGAGCAGATGGAAAGAGTACTTTGAGGGGCTGATGATTGAAGAGAATGAGAGGGAGAGAAGGTTGGCTGATGTGCAGATAGTGAATCATGAAGTGCAGTGGATTAGCAAGGAGGAAGTAAGGATAGCTATGAAGACGATGAAGAATGGAAAGGCTGTTGGCCCAGATGACATACCTGCGGAAGCACGGAGGTGTTTAGGTGAAATGGCAGGGCAGTTTTTAACTAGATTGTTTAATGAAATCTTGGAAAGTGAGAGGATGCCTGAGGCATGGAGAAAGTATTTTGGTACCGCTTTTTAAGAATAAGGGTGATGTGCAGAGCTGTAGTAACTACAGAGGAATTACATTGATCAGTCACAGCATGAAGTTATGGGAAAGAGTAGTGGAAGCTAGGTTAAGAAGGGAGGTGATGATTAGTGATCAGCAGTATGGTTTCATGCCAGGAAAGAGCAATAGTTTGCTCTGAGAGTGTTGATGGAAAAGTACAGAGAAGGTCAGAAGGAGTTGCATTGTGTCTTTGTGGACTTAGAGAAAGCATATGATAGGGTGCCTAGAGAGGAGTTTTGGTATTGTATGAGGAAGTCGGGAGTGTCAGAGAAGTATGTAAGAGTGGTACAGGATATATACAAGGGTAGTGTGACAGCGGTGAGGTCTGCGGTGGAAGTGAAGGATGCGTTTAAGGTGGAGGTGGGATTACATCAAGGATTAGCTCTGAGCCCTTTCTTATTTGCAATGGTGATAGGTTGACAGATGAGATCAGACAGGAGTCCCCATGAACTATGATGTTTGCAGATGACATTGTGATCTGTAGTGAGAGTAGGGAACAAGTGGAGGAGACCCTGGAGAGGTGGAGATATGCTCTAGAGAGAAGAGGAATGAAAGTCAGCAGGACTAAGACAGAATATATGTGTGTGAATGAGAGGGAGGACAGAGGAATGGTGAGGATGCAGGGAGTAGAGGTGAAGATGGATGAGTTTAAATACTTAGGATGAACAGTTCAGAGTAATGGTGAGTGTGGAAGAGAGGTGAAGAAGAGAGTACAGGCAGGATGGAGTGGGTGGAGAAGAGTGTCAGGAGTGATTTGTGACAGACGAGTACCAGTAAGAGTGAAAGGGAAGGCCTACAAGAGGGTAATGAGACTAGCTACGTTATACGGGTTGGAGACAGTGGCACTGACAAAAAGGCAGGAGTCAGAGCTGGACGTGGCAGAGTTAAAGATGTTAAGATTTACACTGGGTGTGACTAGGGTGGACAGGATTAGGAATAAGTATATTAGAGGGTCAGCCCAAGTTGGAAGGTTTGGAAACAAAGCCAGAGAGGCAAGATTACATTGGTTTGGACATGTGCTGAGGAGGGATGCAGAGTATATTGGGAAAAGATGCTAAGGATGAAGCTGCCAGGCAACAGGAAAAGAGGAAGGCCTAAGATAAGGTTTATGGATGTGGTGAGAGAGGACATGCAGATGGTTGGTGTGACAGGGCAAGATGCAGAGGACAGGAAGAAATGGAAACAGATGATCCGCTGTGGCGACCCTTAACGGGAGCAGCTGAAAGAAAAAGAAGAAGACCCCATTACTAAAGCTGTTGCCTGTGTCTCTGACTTCTGTTGTACTGATAAGGCAGCCTTTATCTGCACCAAATATGACAAATTAAAAAAAAATGCCTATGATGGAATACCCATATAAAGAAATCTGAATATAAAACTATGATGTGCAGTGACTAGAGTTGTAGGTGCCACTTCTGAAAGCTCAAAAGTTACCAGTGGCACACTTTATGGCTCAGTGCTGGGCCATCTCCTATTTCACATCTGTTTCTTAGACTTTGGTATGTTGGACTTGCAATGCCATCTAGTTTATCCTGCTTCACTTTCAAAAGTACTGAGTCACTGGGACTGGATGAAAGACATGATTAGGATATGAGCAACAGGAGTCAGCACAGGATCCAAAAGCAGCTTTATTTTCTGTCTCTCACTCTAGCGCCTCGGCCACAGTAAGCCTTCAAGGAGTAAACTAACAATACTAAAGCACACTTTATATAGTCACAAAAATCATTCAATTACATCATTAAACAATTAATCAATAAAATTGATATGCACCTACAAGCTAAATAACATTCATCCAATTACATTCTGTATTCAAGCCTCTAGGTACTGAAGTGTCATATTTTAAAATAAAAGTAGTTTCCTTCTTTAAAAGTAATCTACCCACAACTAATTATCAGGTTCCATTTTAGCTACCTGTTGTAAAATGGTGCCTTTTAAACTCTCACTACTGCTATTGTGAAATTCACAAAAATGTAAGGCTAAAGGGCTCTCCATTTTTTTATTTCTTATATCCCTCAAATGTTCTAAAAGTCTAACCTTAAACTTCTTTTCGTTTGACCGATGTAAAATTTATTGCAGCCACATTTGAGGGCATAGATTACCCTGTTAGTTCTACAGTTATATGAGCCCTCCAAATCAAAATTTTTGTTATTAATTTTGAAAAAAGTTCTATGTATATATGAACAAGCTTGACATTTTCCACATGGAAAAGTACCCAAAATAGTTAACTGAATGGGTATTTTCACAATCAATTTAGAAAACCTAGTCCATACAACAAAATCTTTAATGCTTTTGCCTTTTGTATAAGAAAAAATTAATTTTTTTGTCTTTAAATTCTTTAATTCGTCAATTAGAATGTTTAAGGTTAGACTTTTAGAACATTTGAGGGATATAAGAAATAAATAAATGGAGAGCCCTTTAGCCTTACATTTTTGTGAATTTCACAATAGCAGTAGTGAGAGTTTAAAAGGCACCATTTTACAACAGGTAGCTAAAATGGAACCAGATGAATTAGTTGTGGGTAGATTACTTTTAAAGAAGGAAACTACTTTTATTTTAAAATATGACACTTTAGTACCTAGAGGCTTGAATACAGAATGTAATTGGAAGAATGTTATTTAGCTTGTAGGTGCATATCAATTTTATTGATTAATTGTTTAATGATGTAACTGAATGATTTTTGTGACTATATAAAGTGTGCTTTAGTATTGTTAGTTTACTCCTTGAAGGCTTACTGTGGCCAAGGCGCTAGAGTGAGAGACGGAAAATAAAGCTGCTTTTGGATCCTGTGCTGACTCCTGTTGTTTTGCTGTGCTGCTTTGCTGTGTTCAACGTTGTTGCTGCTGTTTTCATGGCCAGTGATCCTGCATTAAATATTCCTAGGATTTTTAGAGAAGAAAACCCTGGTTCTTCTCAAAGGACATTAGATGGCTTTTTCAACACTAATTCAGAACGTAATTATGATCGTCCTGAAAGGACTGCAGTTACTGAGAATGTAGTGGATATTCCAACATGGGAGCGCTTCCTTGCAGAAACTAGGAGCAAACGCTCGAACAATCCATTTGCAAATATTGGTAAGCGCTCCTTGGACTTCACTACTGCAGTTAAGGCTATTGTTTCTAAACTTACGAATTTAATGCATAAAGAAACAGCAACATATTATAATGTGAACAGTTTATCTAGATATCTTGAATTAGATATCATTCCCAGAGGCCTTAGATCTATAAAATTCCCATCTGAATCATTTAATGCTTCATGTCAAATAGACAAATCTTTTCAAACTAGATGGGAGTGTGCTGCACATCAATGTTCGAGGGAATGGATAAAAATTCAAATAGAAAGAGACAATGTTAAACTTGTCAATTTAAAGAAAGATATTAATGCAGTGTGCAATAACTTGGTTACTGTGTTAGATCGCACTAGACTGGATGCTTGTTTCAGAGATATTCAAGACAAAGTTCATATTTTAGAAAAGAAAATAATTGATCAAAGGATGCATAAACTGCAAAGGGACTTGAGAGACTTTGATAAAGGCAATGTGTATCTTTTTCGTAATAATCAACGTACCCGCCTTGTGGCTCAAACATCCAATCAAAATCCAGATAACAGAGATAGACTGGCTAGTACCTCTAGCGTTAATACACCTAATCAAACTTTAGATAGATGTCTCAATGATGTAGAGACCAACGAATTTCCGGGTCTGCCGTCTCCAGCGAATCGCCAGTTTTTTCCAGATCATTTTCGGAACCCAGGTTACGCACAATCACGCAAAAGAGGGTTTGGTGAACAGGAATACTACAGAAATGGGCCTCAGCGCCCTTGGAGAGACAATAAAAGAACCAGATGGTATTGAACTTTGTTTGTTAACAAATAATGTGGTTAACCTATCTGGTTTTGACATTTCTGAACATTTCTTATCAGTTCTAAATTGTGGTCTTAAATTTGTACCCACGGTGCTTCCGAAACTGTATGACTGTAAAATTGAGCCGTATAGTTTTATTAGGAAGCTTCATATGTGGTACTATTTTAATGTTTTAGTACCTAAGAATGACATTGTGCATGGTTCAAGTTCCGAGTATTCTATTTCAGACTCAGATGAGTCGTTTGTTTCGTGTGATAGTGAAGTTTATGAACAGAGGTATATTGATACCTCAGGTGTTAAGGTGAACAGCACCTTTATGCCTCCGTTTAGTCATGAAGGCATTAAGAAACTACACACGATGTTAGAATTTGAATTAGAATATTATTTAAATAATTTTGATAAGAATGAAGTTGAATACAATTTATCTAAATTAGAATGGCTGGAATTGAAGAATTTTTCACAACAGACAGAACTAGTTATAAAGCCATCTGACAAGGGGAACAAAATAATAATCATGCATAATAGTCAATATTTTAAAATGTGTTGGGATTTATTGAGTGACTCAACAGTTTATAGTATAGTTCATCAGGATGCCATTGAACAAGCTAAAGTTAAATATATTAATTTAATTCACAAAGGCCTTCGCCTAGGATTTTGGTTAGACAAAGATGTGAAAGGGAAATTTAGCCTAAGGGATACTGGACCAGCATATTTTTATTGCCTCCCTAAAATACACAAAGACCCAGAAAATCCACCAGGCAGACCTATAGTGTCTGCCAGGAAATATTTTTTGCACAATTTAGGTGTAGTGTTGCATAAAGTGTTGCTAAAGGAAGCAGTTTGTCTTCCTTCTTATATTAAAGACTCTTGACTTTTTGGACAAAATAAAGTCAATTACGTGGAATAAAAATATGTTTTGGGTCACGTTGGATGTTAAGAGTCTTTATACAAACATTCAACATAAATACGGCCTACAGGCGTTGTATAAGACTATGGGAGATAAGTCATTAACTCACTATGTGCTTGATTTGACACAATTTTGTTTAGAAAACAATTACTTTTGTTTTGACAATTTGATTTTTCAACAGAAGCAGGGAACAGCAATGGGTGCTCCCTTTGCACCTATGTATGCAAATATTTCCATGGGCCTTGTAGAAAGGGAATGTATCTATAATAATGAATTTGTACAAAAATATGTTAAATTGTATTATAGATTTATTGATGACTTAATATTTTTATGTGAAGGAGGTAAGAATTATGTACAAAATTTTGTCCAAGACATTCAACAAAATAGATTTAACATTTGTTTTGATGGTTTACAGTGTGGGAACACAGTTAACTTTTTAGATGTGAATGTACAGGGTATTGATGGTCAACCCATCTTAACTAGCTTACATAGAAAATTTGGAGAGCCAAATGATTTTTTGAAAGCTGACAGTTGCCATCCCTTTCATGTTATCAATGCTTTACCATATGGAGAATTCTTAAGAATGTCACGTTTATGTAACACTGATGAGATATTTTTTAAAGAGGTTCATAAAACTAAAAAGATGTTTTTGAGAAGAAATTATGATAAAAAGTTAGTTGAAAGTGATATTGATAGAATTATTAAACTTAGATTTGATAGATCTAATAAACAAAAAAGCAGAGATATTTTTATATCTAATAAAACTATTAATTGTGTAGATAATTTATTTATAGTATCTAAGTATAATATTTGTAGTAATATGATCAAATCAAATATATTACATTTTTGGGAATTTTTAGACAACTTTGATGAATTAAAGAATTTAAAGACAAAAAAATAAATTTTTTCTTATACAAAAGGTAAAAGCATTAAAGATTTTGTTGTATGGACTAGGTTTTCTAAATTAATTGTGAAAATACCCATTCAGTTAACTATTTTGGGTACTTTTCCATGTGGAAAATGTCAAGCTTGTTCATATATACATAGAACTTTTTTCAAAATTAATAACAAAAAATTTGATTTGGAGGGCTCATATAACTGTAGAACTAACAGGGTAATCTATGCCCTCAAATGTGGTTACAATAAATTTTACATCGGTCAAACGAAAAGAATGTTTAAGGTTAGACTTTTAGAACATTTGAGGGATATAAGAAATAAAAAAATGGAGAGCCCTTTAGCTATACATTTTTGTGAATTTCACAATACCAGTAGTGAGAGTTTAAAAGGCACCATTTTACAACAGGTAGCTAAAATGGAACCTGATGAATTAGTTGTATTACTTTTAAAGAAGGAAACTACTTTTATTTTAAAATATGACACTTTAGTACCTAGAGGCTTGAATACAGAATGTAATTGGAAGAATGTTATTTAGCTTGTAGGTGCATATAAATTTTATTGATTAATTGTTTAATGATGTAATTGAATGATTTTTGTGACTATATAAAGTGTGCTTTAGTATTGTTAGTTTACTCCTTGAAGGCTTACTGTGGCCGAGGCGCTAGAGTGAGAGACAGAAAATAAAGCTGCTTTTGGATCCTGTGCTGACTCCTGTTGTTTTGCTGTGCTGCTTTGCTGTGTTCAACGTTGTTGCTGCTGATGATTAGGATATGAGCCCAGTGAAGGAAAAAGGCTCCAGTTTCCAGGCAATATGATAATGAATAAGGAAACAAAGTGGAAAACTGACTTTTAATTGAGAACTATCTTCTGAAATACCACTTCCTCCAGTAGCTGATCATGGGCCAAAGGCATCTGTTGGTTTACAGTATCCACTAGGAGTTCCTGCTGACCTGAAAAATTTACTGGTGAAAGCAGAAAACTTTGTTGGCTTTCCTACTCCCAGATCTGCTGAATTTTCTTCAATACAGTACTGACTGTTGAAGTGAAATGGTCCTGTAAAACTGTGTGGGCTCTTTTAACTGCTTTCATCTATTTTAGGCTGATGAAGAGAAACCTTTCTTTAGGTCTTCAGTAGTCGCATACTACACTATCTTTGAAGGTAGCCCCCCAACCATAATTGAGACTATTATTAGCTGATGAAGAATAACAGGAAGAATTGATGCCATCCCTCATTTCTAAGCTGACTGGGAGAAGGGTTTACCTTTCAAGCTCAGAAGGAGTTACCAGTGGTGCTGGTGCAACATAAGGGTCTGTAATGCTGCCACTACTTTTTGGACTATTATAACATAAAAGTAGAAAAATGACTCAGGATAACCATATATGCTGCTATCTGCAACTGCTGCAAGACAAACAGCTGGTGTCAAAACTGTGAACTAAAACTAATTGTCAAGTACCTGCCATAACAGTATGTGCCCAATAAACAGTGCAATATGGGGCTCCTATGACATCCCCTGACATATGCATGCTCCCTGACACATGGTTATAATAGCAATCATTATCAGTTTGAGAAGGCCAAGCCCATGTCCCCTTGGTCATTTGGAATTTGTTGCCTTGCATGTCTCTGTCTGCATGGGTGCAAGCTTGCCATCCAGAAGCCACCAACTTCTCTTTCCCAGGAGAGACATCCCACCCTCTTTCACCTGGTCCTTCCAGTACTTGAATTGGGAAACATGGGTTACAATCAGGGCTTCATTAGCCTGTGCCAAAGAGATAAGCTTAGAAGTTGGAGACCTTCACAATCAAACCACTGAATTTTTCCAAAAGAATTGCCAATGACTGATGTGCTATAAACACGTTCTATTTATGTCATTAGCCAAGTATATACCTATGAACATACCAAAATGAATGTACGAACATACCAAAATGAATGAAAATTTCCATTGAACTATATTAAAAATCTGACACTACATGGCATACCAATTTACACATTTCAAACTTACAGACTTTTCAAAAGCAAAATACAAGCATTTCATATCTTACATAGTCCAAAACAGTTCTGTAAAACAAACTCAACAACTTCTTTATTTGAAGGTGTCTACAGAATATTGGACTATGTATATCTCAACTGTGAAGTCATTCATTCATCATCATCATCATCTCACTTTCCTACAGCTCAGCTATTTCTCCTACTCTTTCAAATACTTAACTCCTCATATGTGCATGAGTAACTCACCATAATAGTAAGCATACCTGTAAAAGACTCATGGCAGCAGTATAAAGAAAAAAGCACTAATGTAAGTCTCTCATGGGGAGAGGGTATTTATAGCATGCCCTTGTAAGATCACAGTAGCAAACACTGCCTTATTCCTAAACTGGAGATCCAGCATGCAATGCTTGGCAAAAGCACACAGAAAAGTCCAGCTGGTGGCATGGCCTTCTAAATGCAGTGAGAAGATATATTTTTGAATAAGAATGGTGTGGTGGTTGCAAGCTGTTTAACGTCCCCTGACTGTAACTCCCTGGAGCTTTTATAATCATAACAAAAAGCATTACAGCTGGATAGCCATTTGAGAAGTTTGTTTGGAAACTGTCTTGCCTGCTTTTAGACATAAAATGGACAAATATGGCTTTTCACTTGATTTCCTTCATATGAGCAATGTAGTATCTGAGCTGCCTATTAACATCCAACAAATGAAAAATAATTTCCAGTGTATTCTGTGAATTAGTGTAGATGGTAGGAAATTGATAGTCTGGTTGAATACCAGCTCAGAAACTACTTCAGGCATGAATGGAGGGGTTAGTCTGCATGGTCATCTTGCCTTTTTAAAGTAACTTGTAAGGTTCATTGCACAGAAGGCCCAACCTACAATTCAGATATCCTCCTAGATGAAATGTGCAACAATAGAGTACTGGTCTACCTTAATGGAACCACACCAAATACTTTTCCTACTGCCTGTATCATAACCTACGGAAGACATTGATTTTTGAAGAATAAGCTAGATCCACACTTCCAGCTTTGAATCTAAATGGGAAGGACTCCCTCCTTCTCTTTGGTTGAAGGAGGCTCCTTATACAAAGGATTGCAGCAGAGGAAGCTTGTGCTCTGTAAAGCAGCAACATATTCCTCTAAATATTTTGTGTAGTCCAAGGCCATTTATTAGGATAGCAAACTTATGGCCAAAGGCTAGGCTCCCAGGCATTTGGCTAAATGAAACAGATACCTCAGTAAAGAGGGACATATTAAACATCACACAGATCCAGTTTTTAGTCACTCTCAATAACAATAGGAATATTCAAGTTCCAACATATTTCACAAGGGAATGACCAACATTTGTGAGGGTGGGCATCTGCTGGTGCCAGGGAACCAGCATTCTGCCTAGATATCTCAGAAACCTAAGCACAGCCTTTTGCAGTAGCACATATGATCCCAGTCAGGCAGGAGATGATTCAGCAGAAATAACGTATGGGAGCTGGGTATGCATGAGGTGAAACCTCACCAACTCCAACATCCATAGACGTCAGCAGAACTGGCAAGTTCACCAAGGCTTCTCATTCCCTGCTTATCTAACTGCTAGTCCTTTTGGGTTGTTTCATCTTTCCATGTTTTCATGTTTATAAACAATTATTAAAAGGCTTTCCACAAGTATGGCCTGCATGTACCAAGGTCTCAGTCTTCTTATGGTCCAAGCACACTAAGCTTCTAGCTGTAATCACAGCATTTGTTTCCTACAGATTGTACTGTACTCAAAACATAGCTTCTGGCACTCCTCTCCTAAGCAAAATGGCACTGTAAATGAAGGTTTTAGGTAGTATTTGCTTTCCATATGCACATTTATTTGTCCAGTGGTGTCAAGTACCCAATATGTTTGTTATCAATTCAAAATGTCACATTTTCTGTCCAGCTTAGGCAACAGCAGCTCCATATAATACAATATAAAGAATGTAAAAAAGTTCCCCAACTGGGTACTTTGTATTCTATGAACACTGCCTAGAAGGGACTGATGACAAATAACCTCTTGTGAGGGGGGGAAAAAAAAACAAAGAAAAATATCTCTTTTAAGATGTATAACAACCCAATATCTGGAGTCATCTATCAAAGCTTTAACGTGAAATTGTAAGGACAAATTGTCCACTTTCAGCTAAATCCCATGGACATGTACTTATACTGCAACAGCGATCCCTACAATAGGCATTGTATGCCACTGCCTATACTCTTACACCTCATTTCTCTTGTCCTAACCTCTGTTAAAAACTTCTCCTGTCATCCTAAACTGTTTCCTGAAGCCATACTGTTTTATTTAGTTACTTCCACTACATGCTTCAGGCACTTCACAAATTATCCCTCACCACTTGTCCTATTACTTGTTCCACTCAACTCAGCAACTACCAGTACTTAAAACCCTAACATTTTCACTTAGTAAATTACATGCACATGACCATAGACCATATTTTTAAACTCTAGAACATCTCACCCAAAACTGACATAGCATATACCAGCTCATAACAGGTGCTAGTGGTCTCCTACCCACCATCTTATATATATATATATATATATATATATATATATATATATATATATATATATATATATATATATTCCGAATATAATTAAAAAAAAGCTAAGTATATTTCTCTGACCCATCAGCTTAACAAATATATCTTACTTTCAAAGCAAATTGATCTATTTTTTTATACTTATGCTTTAATGACCACTCAGAATACACAGCTTTTCTTATTTTAATCTTACTAATGCCAAGTCTAACACTAGCCTACCCTCAACTACACACTTAACACCTTCCTATTATCTTGCTCAACCCACCTAACACACACATTACTTCCATCAGGATTTCCCGCACTACTATTTCTTATAACTTCTTAAAAAGTATAAATATCCTACTTCTAATTCCCACATCCCTCTTCTGTTCTCAATGAAATTCCTTCTAAACACTTCAATCCTCAAACCTTCCTAAGGGCCTCTACCTTCCTTCTACAGTCTTCTTACAATAATGTAACAATACTGTGTCATCTCCCATACTAAACACATTACATTCTCTTAATTTGTTTCCTTTGTCTAAACTTTGCAAACTGCTACCATGTTTTTTATGTTACCTGATCTTCCATCTCTTCCAACAACTATTGTGTTTCTTTTTTAATGTTGATAAGTGCTTTATACACTGAATATATTCATCAACATAACTTCTGTAATCCAGCATAAACTATAACCATCTTTATAAATTATATGAATCATATAAAAGCAAACTGCAGGTGAATTGGCAATCCTCCAAATTTGCTGTAGGAATCTGCATGTTCAGCAACAGACTAGCTTCTTACTCCTACTCACAATTAATTTCTTTTGTCTTTCATCCACTGAGTGCTAGGATAGGCTCTGACCCAGACACCCTCCAGCTACAAACTTGATAAAGTAGGTATTAAATAATGAAAGAATACATATATTAACTAATAAGTGAAAGAATCAATCATAAAGCATTGCTCAAAACATTCCTCATAGATGGCCAAACCTGTTCACGCTGTTTTTTTTTTTTTTTTGATTCACTATCATTAATCTTGGGTAGGCATTCACTTTTGAAATTCTTAACACACTGATTTCAACTTTTTTTTTTTTTTTAGTATACTAAGGATCTGATAAAGTCTGTACTGTAACAGATTAAAGTGCTCATTAAAAACAAACCTTCATTTCTGTTTAAAGTTTATTAGTTTTGTTGTTTTGCCAGTATATCATCATTTTTTAAGTATAGTCTACAGTTATCTCTTCTGTACATGTATACCATGCTATATTCAAAGCTGTGTTTGGAACTTTTCACCTCAGGCTTCCATGTTAAATTGCTTTTTTGCCTAGTTTCAGACTTCCAGCAAGCAAAACAAAGCAAATACATAAACCTGCATTCAAATTAAAAGATATTAATTTGTAACAAAAGCACCTCTTACTTTGGTCTGTTTCGAAATGCAATCCTTCCTATATTTAGGTATGCATTTTAATGGATCTATTCTCCTTACCTTTACAGTACTGAAGCACAGTCTCCATGGAGCATTTTCTATCTGTATCCCATCGTATACGTGCTGAACCTGTCATTTCATTATCTGTAGGCCACCAGCCTTGCCAGAGGTAGACTTCATGGTGATTGTCCACAAGGAATAACGCTGTTTAAGGCAAATGGATACATTTGTGATGTAAAACTGTCATTGTATTTTTTTAACAGATATCACTGAATATCTTGTATGGCACAACAAAAATCAAACACAATGAGAAATTAATAGCCACACTGGTTAGCAAATATAATTCTACAAATCAGATAGCCTCTTATTTGTCAAGCCTTAGTAACATAATTGTCAGAACCCAAACAGCCTGTAATTCCTCTAAGCAGGCTGTCTACTAGTCTCAATGGCATGCCAGTTTATCATTGCTTAACTGTCCACTGTCATAATAATGGCAGAAATGTCCCCAATCCTCTTCAGTTATTCCTATCAGAAACTCCAGAAGAAACAATCCATTAAGACTCCAACACAGATAAACAACTAGGAAAAAAATTAGGAACATAAGGCAAGACACAAAGTATGGGACATCCTATTCACAAAAGTATGTCAAGAAGGAACATACGCTTGCAGAAACAGATCCTCAAGGATCTTCTGCAATAATAGGTACCTTACACAACCATTTTACCTTCTGTGGAGCTATACAAGTCATCAGGTCTATACTAACATAAGCTATGAGGAGTTTCCGGACAAAAACTGAGGCAATTCTTAGAAAGCATTCAACAGGATACACATGCAAGACATTACAGGTTATATCATTTTACAGTTATTAATTTTTAAGAAACAATGTGTATAGAAAACAGGTGACCGAGAAAACAGCAGTTACAAAATTCCAGTCAGCCTTGCTAAAGGGTGCTCCTGCATTAGAGACCATTTGCAGTGCATAATGTCTGGGAAAAGTCAGATGGCAGCTAAAATGCAGATTGCCAGAACCAAGGCACCCCTAAA
This sequence comes from Protopterus annectens, assembly GCF_019279795.1. Taxonomy (NCBI): domain Eukaryota; kingdom Metazoa; phylum Chordata; order Ceratodontiformes; family Protopteridae; genus Protopterus; species Protopterus annectens. The sequence goes on along the minus strand of NC_056732.1, from coordinate 162,561,655 downwards.
ACATGTGGCAGATGCTGCTACATGCCATGAACCATAGTCTTACAGACTTGTAAGGTCCACGACCAGCAGTCTAATACAATAAGTAAGTCAAGCTTACACTGACACAATATTCTCTCTTCCACAGGTAAATATTTGCACCTAAAAAAACAATGACCCAGCCAAAATAAGATTAGAGTTAATTTGCTTCCAGCTGAAGAGGGCAGTATGCTTCTCACTAACATGGTCTTTAAACACCTCAGTTTTGGGCACTGTCCTCCTCGCTTCTAAAATGTTATTCAAAACTCTGAATAGATCCCTCCACTTTGCCTTACTCTTACAATGTATCTGTTCTTCAACACTGAATTAATACAATGTAGTAGAAAATCCTTCATTACACAAACTCCTCAAGGTTGGTCTCTTCCCTACTGATTTATATCTGACTTGAGCAACCTTCTACATTTGGAGATTGTTGAAAACAATCCTAAGCAGTAAAAATTTAAACACATCAGAAGGCTGAAGCTGAGGAATAGCCAAAGGCAAAACCTCAAAAGTCTGAATTCTTTAACACCACACTGCCAAAGGAGACCAGATTCCTAAAATCATTCTCCATGTATTAACACTTTTGTGATAGTGTGAACCAATGCCTAAATGGCTACATCAAGGAAGACTGCACTAAAGGTATTTTTGAAAAGCATTGCAAGCGACCATGCCTCTAATGAAGTAGCCGTTGACAAAGTATTCCATTAGGCAGTTATCCAATTAATCTGTCTGATGGCAAACACAATGCCATCAACAATTCCCTTAGAAAAGGTTTATTTCGCTACTCCCAAGTTCTTGCTCCTTCCCCAGCATGAAAGTGAACAGCTGTTCAGTCTTCCTGCCCTAGTGCACTCTCTTGAAATATAACCTGACTGGACTGTCCATGTCCAGAATGACAAAGGCAATTTCCAATATGATTTCTGACCTGGGAAAGAAAATAAAAAGCTGAATGGGCCAGTTAAAGGACAATTCTGACAGCAATTTTGAGAGAAAATGTATATGAATCCTAAAGGATATTTAATCCTTGTGAAACACTAACTATGGCTCACAACTGGTATGAAATGAGGCCAGTCAATTCTATCAGTCATGACAGTTAGGTCCTAAGGGGTAGAACAGAGATACAGAATCCATTTAATCACATACTTAACCAGCTAGTGTCAGTCAATACCAGACGGTGTCCCGGGCTGCGTCCTACATGAACTCCAAGAAGAAGCTAAAACCAAATAAAACTACTGTTCAGTCTCAGCCTTACTACAGGATATGTACCCAAAGAGTGGCGTACAGCAACAGTGGTCCCTCTCCACAAAGGTGGTGCCTCAACGGATCCTGGAAACTATCGCCCCATATGCCTGACTAGCTTGGTCTGCAAAGCTATGGAAAGGATCATCATGGACCTCATAAATAAAGATATTGGGGACCTACAGACACTGGATCCTACCCAGTTCGGCTTTAAGGGCAGATCCTGCCTCTTAAACCTGGTTGATTTCTTTGAAGCAGTCACCAAGGCCATTGACGAGGGGAAGGTGGTCCACACAGCCTATCTGGACCTCGCAAAAGCCTTCGATACAATACCCCACTCGGGCATTATAGATAAGCTCACCAGTTTAAATATAAACCCCTATGTCACTAGATGGGTTGCAAACTGGCTCAAGGACAGAACCCACATGGTTAGAATGGCTGGAGCCATGTCAGACTCCAAACCAGTTACAAGTGGCATCCCACAAGGCTCAGTCCTGGGACTTCTCTTGTTCGGTATATATTTCGCGGAGGTACAGGCCAACACGGAAGGACTGTGGCTAAACAAGTTCGCAGATGACTGCAAACTGGGCGCCATAATCGACTCTCCAGCCGACACAAGCATCCTCCAAAAGGGCCTCATAGAAACAGACAACTGGTGCCAGAGCCATGGCCTCAAGCTAAATGCCAAAAAGTGTATAGTCATCCCCTTTGGCAAAAACAAAGTGCCCACAAATTACCACAAATTGTGGTAATCCATTAAGTACAGAAGAAGTAATTAGGGACCTGGGGACCCAAGTTGATAGCAATCTCTCATTTGACAACCACGTGGCCAAAGTGGTTAGGAAAACATTTTATATAGCCCACCTAATCATGAAGGGATTCACATCTAGATCAGGGGAGGTCATCGTGCCTCTTTACTCATCCCTCATCAGGCCCATAATTGAGTACAATGCCCCTTTTGGGATGTACCTTACCAGACACCTGCAGCAACTGGAAAGACCCCAAAAGTACCTCACCAAGAGGATCAAAGGGCTCAAACAGATGCCATATGCTGCCCGGTTAAAGAAACTCCAGCTCTCTACTCAGTGGCATACCGCTTGCTCAGAGGCGATCTGTGCTTGACGTATAAAGCCATATCCAACCCGGAATTAATGGACATGCTGCACCTCAGAAAATCCAAATCCCATCGAGCTACGCGCTCGAGAGACTTGAACCTCAGCACTGAAATAAATAGGACATGCTGGAGGGACAGATTCATAACCCAGAGGCTCCCTTCACTCTGGAATAAAATCCCAGTCCAGGTTAGGCAGAGTCCCTCATTGACTCTCTTCAAGAGGAATCTTGATGAGTGGATGGGAGATCGTACGTTTACCCCGGGTATCACTTCTGTGTCACTGGTAGACAGAGGCACAGTATACTAACCTCGAAAAAGGGCATAGCAAAATTAATTTATAATGGGTGGCGAAAGCCTAACACACTCTGGCTAGGCTTATAAATGCCCTAGGGCAGATAGCCTAGTATGAACCTATGAACCTATGAATAGATGAAGCCGATGTCTGGTACAGTGGGCCTTGGCCCTGCCTGGAACAGTTTTAATATAATGAATATAATAAAAGGTAATAGCCTTAGACAACCATTTGGAAATAGTCTGTTTTGACACACGTTTTCCTTCTTACCTTCACAAAAAAATTAACTGATTCAAAGATCTGAAAGACTTGTCTAGAGATACCCATGGTATGGAATCTCCTCGCCCCCTCATTTTTTGGATCAGGAAAGAATGGATAGTTTGGCTAAAAGTAAAGTCAGATAGTACTTTAGGAGTAAATGAAGGATTAGTTCTCAAAGAAACCCTGCCCCTGTTGATAACGAGATAGGGTTGACTCAAAATAAGAGCTTGCAACTCAGATACTCTTCTTACATAGGTCAGAGCAATCAGTAAAATTCTCCATAATGTTAAGAACCTCAAGTTAGCCCAGTTACCTTGTTCAAATGGAGCAGGTGTTAGCTTCTGTATCCCAGAATTAAGGCTCCAGGCAAGGGCCACCAGTTTACTTGCAGGTCTTTTGTGCAAACGCCCTTTCAGAAACATTAGGACATGTCTGCATTGAAATAGAAGGATACAAGAGCAGACATCCTGATATGGCCAATAAATTAATTTTGAAAGAAGAATAAGAATGGCCATATGATAGTAAGTCACATAAATACAGTAAAACCAGAGAACAACTAGCCCTAAATGGCTGCTAGTTATGTTGTTGGTACCAACTAGAAAACTCTTTCCATTTGCTAATATATGGTCTTCTAGTAGCAGCCTTTCTCAGCTGCATTAGTACATGCTGTACAACCTCAGTAAACGGATGCCTAAAAGGAGTTTAGATCCGATCATATAAGTCAACTGAAGTCAACTCATGTCAAAGTGTGTCAAACACCCATGTTCTTGTGCAAGACGTTCCTGTCTGTGAGGAAGTGTGTGATAAATGCCACTGGCAATTTCCAAAAGAAGGAAGAGAAACAGTTTTGAGAGGCCATAAGGGAAATCACCATAATAATCTTGGAGGATTCCTTTGAATCTTCAGAAGTACCCTGGATATTAGTGGAAAGGGGGAAAGCAAACAGGAACATTCCTAACGAAGAGAATGAAAAGGCATCTGACTTTTAGGCCTTCGTACATGTAGTCTTGGAACAGAAACTTGCCAGTTGATTGTTCAGAGAGGAGGCAAAGAGGTCTGCTCGAGGAAATCCCCACAGATGGCCCAAAATCTTGGGACTCCCCCCGATTTAGTTTCCATTCATGAGGGTCTGCCCTAGTCCTAGTCCTGCTCAGTTTGAGTGCTGCACAATTTTGGTCTGACAGAATGTAGGATGTGTGAAAAGTGAAACTGTGCAGTGAACCTAAATCGCAAACATGGCTAACTTGGCTAGTCTGCAAAGAGGGCATGACCTGGAACCCTGTACCACATGACTGTGGTATTGTCTAACAATGTGTAGAGGTCCCAGGGACCAAATATGATTCAGAGAGTTGAGTATCCAGATTATGGCAAGCATCTCTTTCATATTTATGTACTGCATCTGTCCTTGGTGTCCCACGCACCCTGCAATTGTATCCCTCCTAAAACCCCAAGCAAAGTCAGGGGCATCTGTGGTGACTGTGTGTTTTAGAACTGGTAGGGAGAAGGGGAGACCTGGATTTAAGGATATCTGTTGTCTCCACCAAATGATTTCTCTTTTGACAAAGCCCAACATTGGGATTTGAAAAGCCAAAGGATGTTAGGGTTGGGACGAAAGAGACTTACGATACCACTATATTTTTCTTTTGTGGAGTCTTACCAAGGGTATCATGAGAATCATAGAAGCCGTGAGACCAGAAATACTGGGATATGCCCTTGCAGTGACCGAAGTTTGAGTAGGAAACCTCAGAAATGGATCTAGATATGGATCTATTTTTTTCCTATGGAAGAAAAGCTCTTTGAACTGAGGTGTATAACTGACACCCCAAGAACACAGTCCTGTGTGAAGGAGTTGATAAAGATTTTCGGAAGTTCTTTTGGAATCTCAGCTTGTGTAAGTGGTCTCTCACACAGACACACATTCCTGACACTTAGAAAAAGACTTTGTAAAGATAAGGAAGTCATCTAAATTTGGAAAAGAAAATATGGATACCCTGTAGCCTTCAATGAGCTATAACTGGAGCTAGAGACTTTGTGAACAGTCCTGGTGGAGTGGACAGCCCAAACAAAAAGGCAGATAACTGATGATGTGATCCAGACGCACAAAACCTTAAGAAATGTCTGAAGTCTGAATGAAGAGGGATGTGATGATAAGCATTCAGTCTTCTTGGGTAGGAGTGTAACAGCATGGCACATCTTGATTTGGCAATATTTGCCCACTCTTTCTTGCAAAAGCGCTCCAAATCTGTCAGATTGTGAGGGCATCTCTTGTGCACAGCCCACTTAAGGTCACCCACAGATTTTCTATTGGATTTAGGTCTGGGCTCTGGCTGGGCCATTCCAAAACTTTAATTTTCTTCTGGTGAAGCCATTCTTTTGTTGAGTTGGATGTATGCCTGGGGTCATTGTCGTGTTGAAAGGTGAAATTCCTCTTCAGCTTTCTAGCAGATGCCTGAAGGTTTTGGGCCAAAAGTGACTGGTATATGGAAATGTTCACAATTCCCCTCCACCTTGACTAAAGCCCCAGTTCCAGTTGAAGAAAAACAACCCCAAAGCATGATACTACCACTACCATGCTTCACTGTGGGGCTGGTGTTCGTTTGGTGATGCAAAGTGTTGTTTTTGTGCCAAACATACCTTTTGGAATTGTGGCCAAAAAGTTCAAATTTGGTCTCATCAGTCTATATTTTCCCACATGCTTTTGGGAGACCTGATGTATTGTTTTGCAAATTTTAGCCAAGCCTGAATGTTTTTCTGTGTAAGAAAAGGCTTCCATCTTGCAACCCTAGCCCAGACATATGGAGAACACGAGAGATTGTTGTCACGTAGTACACAACCGGTACTTGCCAGAAATTCCTGCAGCTCCTTCAGTGATGCTGTAGGTCTCTTGGCAGCTTCCCTGACCAGTTTCCGTCTTATCTTTTTGTCAATTTTGGAGGGACATCCAGTTCTTTGCAACGTCACTGTTGTCCCATATTTTCTCCTTTCACTTGCCCAAGTGGTCTAGGAAGAAACCCCCTCATAGAATGAGGAGGGTCTGCAAGAATGTGGCAGTAGTTTGTTTTTATACTGTACTAACCTGGTCTCCCAGGAAGACAGTTACATCACTCCAGTAGTTGATGGGTCTGGGGGATTTATCTTCATTAGTCTCCTACTTGGCGAGCCATCACCAAGGACCACTAGGTTATTGAAGTGGTAATGGTTAGCCCTGTTTTGAAGGTTTAGTGTCTTCTCACAAAATGAGCTCTTGTCAGGAGCCATACATTCTGCAAAGTGCTTGGGACAAGTGTTAATTGAGCACAGGCAGCTAGATGGCTTAAAGACTAAATTCTTTGTCTCACAGTTCCAGGGTTCTGATTTCAATCTTTATATGTGGTCACTGTGTTTGTGGCACTAGAATGTTCTGCCCATGTTTGTGTGGGTTTTCTTCAGGTATTCCAGTTTCCTTTTACCCAGCAAAAACGTGCTAAGTTGATTAGCTACACTGAAGTGTCTGACTATGTTGAATTTACTCTTGTTGTTTTGACTTACAGTACCTAAAAGGGAGACTCAGATCCTTAAATAATACAAACACTTACTTGAGACCTACTTCAGTACTTCCTGGTGCAACCTATACTTAAATTTGTAGGTTCTTTCAGTGGCAGTATTAAGGCCCTCCCCCACTCATATGAATCTTGACAGGAACCACCGCAATTTATGTTCTTTATAATAAACTTTCACAGAGAAGCAGCACAATAAGGGACTTACTGCATAGGGTTGACAACAGCACTCCAGTTACAAGCTCTACAGATCCTTTCTAAACAAAGCATGACATTTTGCTTACCTACTTCTCTCACAATGGGTCCATATTATACCCTCGAAGCGTTAGCTATTCGAACACTTAATGGTCGACCCATAAACAGCGAAAGCTGAAAACCGCAAACGGCCACTTCCACAAATTTTTCACAGGGAAAAAATTTGCTTGGCCGTTATCAGGAATTTGCCCTTTTCTCCAATGTAGTGCAATCTCGGAGCTGGTATATTTAGTTAGGGGTGGGGTGGGGGGGGAGCCCCTCACTTGATTAGGATTTGAAAGTTTGTCTGTCTGTTCACTGGCCAAGCAAATTTCTTCCCTGTGAAAAAATTTGCGGAAATGAACGTTCGCCGTTTTCAGCTTGGGCTGTTTACGGGTCAACCTTTAGGTGTTCGAATAATTGATGTTTCGAGGATATAATATAGACCCCTCACAACACCCTATCTGCAGTGACTCATCAGCCCTATAAAATCTAACCACCTCCTGCACAGAAGGGTAAAGTATTTTCAGCCTCTTTGTAGGTACCCCCAAAAAAGTAGTTTTGTTTCAGAGTCGTATCTGCTTCTTGAGCAAGCACAGCTTGTGCATCTATGGCAGCCGCTTCCTTTCCAACACCACTTCATGGATTGTACTATTTACAAAGTGAATCCAGAAAACATTTGAAATAATCACTGATTCATAAACGTTCCTTCATAGATCCAGCACAAAAACAAGAGGCGTCCTAAAATACGAGACACTTTTTCATATAACAGCTTATTGCAATGCCAATACTGCATTAAAGAACCAGCTTTTTAATCTCACTATTTTACAACATGAAGCCATACAGTGGGGTGCAATAGAAATGGAATACTTTACACATCATATCAAAAGTAAGTATTGGGCTTGTCTATTAAAATATGCAGAAAATGGAACCAATGAATGAGCAACTACAAAACACACACAGTTTGAATTAGATACAGGGCAATAACATGGAACCAGAATGTATGTGCAACAGAAGTCAACACTTCAGCAATGGTGGTATGCATGTGGGTAGGGTACTTACCTGGTTGTGGAGCAGTATACAAGTCTTCCTGGAGGAAGGGCAAGGAGTTAACTAAGGCTGGATCTCTTGCAGGATAAAGATATTCTGTGGCAACAAACTCTCCAGATGAACTACAGAGATTAAACAGGCGAGGGGTGAAATTGAATTTTCCAGGATCTAAAAATAAATAATAATGTTCAAAAACACACATACTACAAAGAAAAATGTGTCAGAATTTAACTCATTAAGCTTTTTATCACTCGACTCACTAAATTAACTCATTCCTTCCAACAGATCTCTGAGTTATTGTACTTAACATTCAGGGGATGTGGCCTAAGCCTTTAAAAAAAATGAAGTGATTGCCTCACCAATCAAATATTCATATCTTTACAACCATAAATATTACTAGAAAGCTGTAAATTGCAAACTGCTCAACACAAAGAAATCTGTACAATATTTGCATTCACTCAATTCTTGTTCTTAAACTGGATTTTATAAGCCTAAAAAAATAGAGAAAATGTGAATTATGGAATGTTGCAGCTTATAATATTTTTGCAGCCAATCAAGCAACACACATACTGCCAGCAACATTTTCTTTGTACAGCTGGGAACTTTAATACGAGGTGAAGCAATTGTCTGTGTCACTTGATTGTTGAGATAGAGAGAAATATGGAAATTATTACAATACAAATAAATATCATACAAATAATATTCAGTATCTCTACCTGCATTAGACAGAGGTCAAATATCAAAACAGTTCTGTTTGTCAATCTGTAAACTTTAGGATAGAATCTTTTAATGCCTCTATATAGCATGGTTTTGGAATTAACACAAATATGAACAAGATATTTGACACCTAGAGGCATCTATTGAATTTAACTACAGAAATGCCTGGAAACGTCACTAGGCAGTAATGAGTTAAGTATTTATTCTAGGCATTATTCTTTACAATTGCAAATTTTACAACCACTTTATTTAGAAACTCTGTTGCTAACAAAACAGTGTTGAGGCCAAATGAGAGAGAATGGATTTAATACTGAACTCAGTAGTTTCTTCAAAGTTTTCATATAGTTTTTATAAAAAATTAAGTCACATGCTGGGCAGGAGATGATAATGTTTCTCCATGTTCACATGGCATAGCCTACAAAATGTCAGGCTTTGTTCTCAGAGGTCTATTTTTATCACACATTTTAAGTGTGCACAGAAATTCCAACAGATCAACAACATTTGAAGAAAAGCATTTGTCATTTACCATTGGTGGAAATTTTAAAATAGCTTGAAGAACTTTGTTTTATTTATCTGGTGAGTTTGACAAGCAAATAACCCAACAACCACCACTAGAAAGCTACTTTACAACATATGTGTCCCTGTAATAAAGAAATGGCTCATTAGCCATTACCTGACATTTCAGTTCTGCAAGTAAAGATATCAAAAAGGAGGAGCTGTATTCATAGAGGACACAAAGAGAAAAATGACTAAAATATATGCAGTGCCAGTAAGGTAAGTGTAGGAATAGGATCATTAAGGAACTTAATATGATTTAAGATCCCAGTGGTAAAAAGGATTGGGTCTTGAATGATTCAACAGTGACTCCAGTTCAAAAGGAAGGCCAGACACCTATAGAACTGGTGATTCAGTAACTAAGTACCAGCTCCTGCATCAATGTCAAGGTATAGGTTTCTCCACTATATGCAGGCCTCTCAGCTGCAAGGTATGGATACCACTGCAGTACAACAGCAGTTTACAAGTAGATGTACATCTCAGAGGCAGGGATATATATATATATATATATATATATATATATATATATATATATATATATATATAGATATATATATTTTACCTGGGTGGCTCATCTGACCTCAGTAGTAATGGTATACAGGTAGAAGTGCTTTCAGTTTTACACTAAAAGATACATGCAATCAGTCAATCAGCTTTCTCAATGATGTCAAGAAAATAATGGGTAGGAACAAAGCAACAAATAAGAAATCTCTAAATCTAGTAAATGATCAAGATATTGTCAATGTTTCTGTCATCCAGTTCAAATCCATTATTGACCGATATTCATCTAAAAACACTTACATTAGTATACCACCACTCATAACTCCCACCCCCTCAACAACTGCTTTCAAATTGAGATCTATTGTTTTCAGTGACACTAGAAATTTCCTCTAAAAATAAGAGCACATGGATCATTTTCCATGGCTAACTTGCCACCTACTTTCCTACATTATTTAGCAAACAACTGTATACCCAATAACACACATCAACAAAAGCCTTGGGAAGGGTATTTCTTCTCCATTTGGAAGGATTCAAAATTAATCCTTTTATTCAAAGTTGGTGATAACCCCCGCCCAGAAAATTAAAGGCACATATCTATTTTGAGTCGTTTCTTTAAAATCTTCAGGAAAGTAGTACACACTTGTGACAACTCCACTTAAACCCAGGGCAGCAACTAAGGAGCCACAATCCTCACCACTGTCTCCACTAAGGGAGTGTCACTGAAAGCAAGGCTAGAAATATACAATTTCTCCCAAGAGTACACCAGGAATAGGTTCCAAACCTGGGACTGGACTATATGCTTCACTCCAGGTCCCCAAATGAGTCTTCATACTAAGCACTGCGTCCCAGTTCTAGGTATCTGACACACTCACTCAAATATTTGACATTCACACACAGAAACACTCTTTGGAACGACTGGCACAGATTTACCTATGTTCTCTTTCCCAAATTACAAGGTAATGACTGCCATCAGTCAAATCCCATAATACCCTTCAAAAGGGGTGTTCAATTATATTGGGTAAAATAAATATTGATATAAATGGCAGCATGTAATCTAAGCAGTAAGGCTTTTTGGATAAGCACTCAGGTTACTAAAAGTACTTCCTAAATAACCAGCCATAGTAAAAAGTAGTAAAATATTTACTAAATAAAATGATTTAAAACACGTATACATTGAATAACTGATTCTAATAAACCACAGTGTTTCACACACAGGAATTATGAAAATAATACTGTAGGATAGATGCCACACTGATTGTAGAAAAACTAACTATAGTTTCCTAACTATCTAAAGATTAACTATCCCTGTCTAATCTAATTAACCCAGCAAGGCGAGATGATGATCTTATTTCTGCCAGGCAAGATAAGAATTTATGCCCACTCTTCAGGCTGTTTCTGGTCCTCAGTGACTGGAATAACTCCTCCAACTTTTACTGCTGAATAGCTCTGGCAAACTCTGAGTGATGGCTACTGATCTGGAAAACAATGGACAACTGAACAACTAATCCGACTCAGAAGCTGCTTTTATAGAAGAATGTTTTAAAGTCACAAAAAGGTGTTATAAGAATTCTACTCTCTCATATCAGACTTTTAAAAAGTAAACAACAGCTGCTGTGGAGAGTCTATTCCTTTAAGTTGTGGCACACAACATCACATCTAGGTCAGCTGACTGGTATAACCTATATTCAGAATTCTTTTTAAAAAACATGTACATTTGGTCAGCCAGAAGGTCACTGTTTGATTCAGACATCTTACATAAATCAGAGTAATAATAAAGAAACAAACTTATTTACAAAATTATAGCTAGTCATGCTGGCATATATAACGCAGGGGTAATTTACCATTATTTACAAGTATTTACAAAACTTCAGCCAGTCATGCTAGCACAGATAATATCTACTATCCTCAGAACACCCATCTGACTGAACCAACTTAATAAAATGACTAATATGCAGTATGCATTTTTATACAGTCAAAGCACTCAGCACCAGCTGAAGTAATAAATTATACAACACTCCGATATGATAAAGGCAGTAACATGGCTGCTCTGTTCACAGATTTTTTTTTTTCCAATAATATTTTTTATTATTTTCTTGTATGCCATACAAAATTAAAACAAAACAAAAAAATTAAAAAGAAACTATCGACTAAAGTAATTAATATAAACAAAACATATATACAATATTTACATAAATGCTTCCAAGTAACACATTGAATTATACAACAAAAATATACAAATGGTTAAGATCAATTCAAGTAATAAACAGTTAGTGTTACAGAGTTTTTTAAAGGTGTAAAAATAATTCTTGTTAAATTCAAATATGAGATGTTACGCTAATATAATATTAAATACTTGTTCCCATATTTTTGGATTGTTAATATTTTTATTATGTTGGTTCAAAAGTCATTTGTGAGCTAGTATATGCCTTATTGCTAGTACTCTCAAATTATTCCATGATGTTTTGGATGGGTCTAACCAATTAGTAGCTATGTATAGCTTCATTAATAAAAAGATATTGATTAATACAATACTTTGAGATTTAGGAAGTTCTTTTGGGGGAATATGCAAAATCATAAATTTCCATGACAATGTTGTACTTTGGGAACCCATCTTTTGAAATTGTATCTTTAGTGAGTTCCAAAGTCTGCATATGCATTTGCAACTCCAGAACATATGAAGAAGATCAGCAGATTGATCCTTGCAGTATGGACAAACTGGAGAATTTTTGGAATTAAATTTATGCAGGCTAAGGCGTGTATAATACACATTATTCCATATCATCAACTGGGTATACATCAGTTTTTGAAGATAAATAGATTTTGTAGTCAAATCAATTACTTTTATCATATGACTGTCTTCTATCTCTGGTATATTCTCTTTCCAATATTTTGACACAAGAATTTTATCTTGGAATTTAAACTCCTTTATTAGATTATTTGCTGCTGTTATAAATGTAATATATTGTTGGAAAGCTTGCCATAAATTCGATCATTTAATTATATTCTCTTCTCGAGGTTTAAAATTTTTAAAGTAACTTATAGAAAGTTCCCTAATTTGTCTTACAATAATGAGATAATTTTTGGGTAAATTTAATTCTTGTCTTATCTGATTAGCCGAGAGTTTGAGAAGTGTATAAATATCTATTAAAGTTAGATGGATTATTAATGGGAATTCTTTAAGATCAATTAGTTTTTTATTTAGTCTCAGGTTAGGGTTTCTATGCAAGGGTTGATAAGCCATCATATATTGAGCAAGATCTAATGATTGAAATAAGGTTTGTAAAGACTTTACATATAATTTAATGTGATCCATTATCCCATACAGTTTCAAAGTTTCTTTAGGTAAAAAGGGTATGGCTTTAGGATTTGTAAAATATATTTATAGTTCAGAACTACCCAGGGATGCATCCATTTAGTGCTAGTTATGTTATAATTAGCAATTCTAAGAAGCCTGTTTGAGTTTACTATAAGAAAGTAAGTTTCAAAATTTGGTAACGCCAATCCACCTCTATGTTTTGGGGTCATTAATTTTTCATATGAAATCCTTGTTTTCTTTGGCTCCCAGATAAATTCAGCTAATTCTTTGTGAATTCGCTTAAAAAATGTTTTTGAAATTACTACCTGAGCAGATCTAAAAATATATAATCGTGGTAGTACATTCATTTTGATAATTGATACTTTTGATAATACTGGTAGTCGTAAATTCTTCCATCTCCCCAAATCAGATACTATTTGATCCCAAACTGTTTTAATATTAGTAACATAAAAATCCTTATCATCCGTAGCTAAGCCAATACCCAAGTATTTAATGTTATCTTTACACATTATTTGTCCCACCAGAGGCAACAGTGAAAAGGGTTTGGGAGTTCTCAATGGGAAAATGCTAGTTTTTTTTAGATTAATTTTATAGTTGGAAACTTCTGAAAAGTTCTCTATTGCTTTTAGTATATTTTTAGTGTCTGAGATTGGAGTTGTACAATAAATATTCAGATCATCTGCAAATGCTGCCATTGATATTTTTGTTCCGTAAACTAGTGGGGCATTGTGGTATATATTCTGTTTAATGTATAGGAATAAAGGTTCAACATATATATTAAATAATAAAGGAGACAGAGGACAACCCTGACGTGTTCCATTTCTGATTGGTATTCTTTTAGAAGAATTGCTGTTTATATAGTGTGTGGTACAAGGATTACTATATAGAATTTTTAACACTTCAACAAACTCGAGATATATTAAAATATGGTAAAATTTCAAACAAAAAGTTTATATCAACCCTATCAAAAGCTTTCTGCGCATCAACCATAAGCGCATACATGTTAAGGTTCTTCTGTTTAGCATAAACTATTAAGGTATGTAGTGTAAGTGTATTATCACTAGTTTGTCTATTTGCCATAAAGCCAGCCTGTTCACTAGACATGATATGATTCATTACTTTTTTTAATCCATTAGCTATAATAGAGGTTAAAATTTTCATATCTACATTTATTAATGAAATTGGTCTATAATTATCTGGGTTTTGAGAATCAGAGTTAGGTTTGAGTATAAAAATAGTTTTTGAAGCATTAAGATGGGGATCATTAATTTTATTCTTAATTATATAATTAAAGACACGTGAGTATTTTGCCAAAGATATTGTCAAATTTCTTATAGAATTCCACCGTCATACCTTCCGAACCTGGTGACTTGTGCGATTTCATATATTGAATTGTATATATCACTTCTTCTTCAGATATCGGTTTAATCAAATCACTTTGAATACTGTCTTCTATTTTTGGAAATTTAATAGTTTGTAAAAATTCCTTGCTAGTTCTATGGGGGGGATAAGTCACTATGCTCACCATATATATTAGTATATTTCTGCTCAAAGACATTTATATGATCTTCAGTTTTGAAATAAGTTGTGTTCCTAAAATGTATTTCTGAAATTTGTACTGCTGTTCTCGATTGATTAATTATCCTAGCTAATGCCCTTGATGGTGTTTGCACATGATTGGCATACCTCACTAACATTCTATGTTTCTGAAACGTCAAGTTACAATTTTGTATTAGTAAGAGATCTTTTTGACATTTAAGTAGTTCCACCTCTGTTTGAGTATTAAAGTTTTGCATCAATTCTTGATCAAGTGTCTTAATTTTAGCCTCTAGTTTTTGAATATCTCTATTTTGTATTTTTTTATAGTATGAAGCTTTTTGCAAACAGATCCCTCTTATCTGTGCTTTAACTGTCGCCCAATCAATGTCAGGTACACTTTGTTGTTTCTTTAATTTATCTAATAATTCTTTAAGATGACCTGTAATTTCCTGCACTATTTCCTCCTTATTCAACAAATTTGGGTTAAGAGACCAGTTAAAACCTCTTTGCCGCTGGACCTCCATTGGATATTTAGCAAAACTTAATGAAATTTTTAAATGATCTGACGCGTATCGTGCATGTGTAACAACTAAGGGTCCCAGGTTAACCATTATTCTTGAAATCAAAAGAAATCTATTCTGGACCACATTTTATGACACGGGGAATAAAAAGTATAATTATTTATACTATTACCAGTATTTAAATACTGAATAGGATCATATAGTTGAAAATCTTCCTTAACATCACTTAATACTGATACCACTTGTTTATTAAATGCTCTTTGTGGACAAGATCTATCCAACTTCGGATTCTGATAGGAATTCCAGTCTCCTCTAATAATTATATAGTACTTATCATATTGTGTCAAAATTGGATATAATGATGTTATGAATAGATGCTGGTCATTACAGGGTGCGTAAACATTTAACAATAAGATTGGTTTATGAAACTGGGTAGCTAAGAGAACAACAAAACACCATCTTCCATCTTTATCTGCCTTAGAGTCTAAAATCTTTCCCTTATATTTGTTTTTAATAATTATAGCTACCCCAGCACTGTTAGTTTTACCTTCTGAAGCTATTACTTCTCTAATCCACTTTCTTTTTTGGATATCAACCCATTGATCATTAGTTAAATGCGTTTCTTGAAGTAATATAAACATCGCCTTAGCCTGCAACAATAAGTGTAAAATTAACTTTCTCTTCTTTAAGTTCTGGAGCCCTTTAACGTTCCATGAGTCAACTTCCCACATTCAAATAGTTATTATAACGTAAAAGTTTAGAAGGGAAAACAAAAAGGAAAGGTAAAATAAGTTGAAAAACATATATAAATTTGGAAGCATTCTTGACATCCCGTCCTATACCAGTGCCTACCCACTCTAACCCCGGACAAGGACATACATAGGTCTTGCATATCATAGAGGACTAAAAGGGTCAAAGAAACACAGAAACAAAAAAATCTTAAATTAAAAAACCTTAAAAACATCCTATAGTTACGACCTATATTAGCTAACCTAACTATTACAAAGTCTATTCTAAACATTCCCTAACAAACACCACTGTTATCTACATCTTAGTTATTGAAAAGAAAAAAAAAAACTTATTAAAGATATAATATTACTGTACAAAGCTTTTAGTAGTTATGATTAGCATTCTATATATAGATACTATAACTCACCTATATACTCATAAAATAACATTTGAGAAGAGAAAAAAAAATATGATTTTAACAAATGGACAAGTTTTCCTTCTATTATAGAAAGAAGCTGAGTTATAACCCTGTGCAAATTCACACGTACCTTTTAGATAAACGTTTTTCTTATTTAGACATTATAGACTATTGCTATCTTCTACTCATATAAACTAATATGCAAATAATGTAATATATAACTATCACCCCTGAGGAAAAATATATAGGTTATATTATAAAGTTGCAAGATGTACTAAAATCCCTATATTTAACAGTACTGCATAACACCTTTTAATCTGCCATATAGGAAAGGGTTTAAATTATTAACTAATTAACCAGTGTATAAAAATGTTCCCATGTGCTTAAATTAACAAAACAGTACATTACTTGATGTTAAAATGTCCTTACAGGGTTAAAAACAAGTCCTGTCAGGTTTCTAAGCCTAGAAACCATGCAGAATACTCGCGATGGGGGACCGCTATTACAGATGGACTTCCGGAAGTGCCACATCGAAATATGTCCCCTCTACAGTCCTGAAGGCATTTCCTGTCTTCTCGTCGATGCAGACAGCTCGTGGAAGCCATAAAACTTCGGAAAACAATTGCAGGTCGTCAAAAACAGTAAAAAACAGCAACCCTGTTAATCCAGAAGAGGCCTAAAGTATTTCAAAAGAAGACAAAGGATTACCCAGACCTCGAGCCACAGTAATCAGCAGATCCAAACTCAGGCAGCCTGGCAGTCCCAACGAGAATACAGTTCAAGTCTCAGAAGCAGGTACACTTTTAAAAACCTTCAGAAACGTAATTTTGGCTTCATTTTTCGCAGAAACAGAATATTTAATCCCATCTACTGTGAAAGTTAATATATTTGGATATTTCATTTGAAATTTGACCTGTTTATCAATAAGCAATCTACAGTAAGGAGATAAAGACGGTCTTACTTGTCTGATTTGCAAAGGTAAATCTTGAGCCAGAGAGATTTTGTTTTTCCACATGATATTCCCACCACTTTTTTTAGCAGTTACAAGTATTCTGGTAACATCCTGACAATTAAGCATTTTAGCATATACAGGTCTTGGAGTATTTGAAGCTTGTTGTTCTCTCAGAGCTCTGAGTGCTCTTTCAATAATGATTTGCTTTGCCATGTCAGAGTCATTTAGGAGCACTGTAAATATTTGTGTTATAGATGGGATTAAGTCATTGTATTGTACAGATTCAGGAATTCCTCTAATAGTGATGTTATTTCTCCTGGATCTTGCTTCTAAGTTAGTGATTTTGCTTTGAATAGCCTGAATATCTAAATCATGTGTACTTGTTTTTTTTGCTAGTATATATATTTTGTCTTCATTTTCCGAAATCCGAGTTTCAGATTTTTCCATCCTTTCAAGTAGTTGGTTGCAAGGGTTTCCAAACGTTTGTATCTGGCTAGTTAATTCTTTGAGAGCTTCTTGAATGGGTAAATAAGGCAGTTTTGATATCCTCCATATTCAGTGTTTGATCTGATTTAGTTCTGGTTTCTAGCTTTTGTTGTTCTTGTAGTTTAGGAACTTTTTGCCTTTTAGAGATCACATCTTTTTCCGGTGACCGCAGTTCTGAAAGTTTTGTTTTAGTAGTGGTTGTGTCCATATTTTTTTCCTCTTTCGACATCCTTGTACAGTACAGATTTTTAAAGTGTACAGAGCACATGGTGCCTTTGTTTGTTTTCCTTGTCAGAGCCAGCTAATCTATTATAATCCTGTTGAATAATGTATTAATTTTCGGATTTTCTTCCTCCTGCAAGGTAATTAGATGAAGTTGTAGTTGTTCTGTCGAAGATTTAGTGTTAAAAAGTTCCTAGTATCAATTTAAAGTTTAGATTTCTTCAGGGTATATGCAGAGATGTAGTTCAGCAGTGTTCACAGAATGGCAGCCATCTTTGAATCCTACTCTGTTCACAGATTTTTAAAAAGCTTTCAGAGCAGTCATTCACACCACATTATTACAAAGACATCTTCAACCTGGCAGATAAAGTAAATTAATGAGGCACAAGTTACTTTAAGGGCAGAACACCATTTATAACTTAGAATGGCTTTACATCTTGCAAAATCACCACACACACTCCAAGGTGGCATTTATACTACTAAGGGAAATTAGGCAATGGCATTGGGGAACTTCACCTAATCTTTTTTGACAGGTGCCGTGGGAACATTTACAACCACCTGATCTACCACCAACTCAAGCAGATGAGGCCTCACTTTAATGTCTAAACCAATGGCTCACAGACCTTTGACAAATTTATGTATGATCCTCAAGCAACATTCAATAAACACACTAACCTGGCCACCTGATTCAAAGTTTCTGTTAAACAAGAACTAAAATATATTCCTAGCTAGCTGCAACTCTCACCATGGAAGTATTACTAACTATGCACTACTTTGCCTAAGTGATTCTCCCTACTTAATTTCCTAAACAATCTTATGTTCTTCCACATATACATTGGATATAAAAAGTTTACACACCCCGGTTAAAATGCCAGGTTTTTACGATATAAAAAATGAGACCTCAATAAATCATTTCAAAACTTTCCCCACCTTTAATGTGACCTATAACCTGTACAATTCAATTGAAAAACAAATCTGTTAGGGGAAGAAATATAAAAAATAAAAAATGTACAATAAGCTAGTTACATAAGTGTGCACACTCTTAAATAAATACTTTGTTGAAGCACCTTTTGACTTAATCTGCTTAGTCTGCATGTCCTTCCTGTGTTTGTGTGGGTTTCTTCTGGGTGCTCCGGTTTCCCCCCACAATACAAAGATATGTGTCTGGAGCATTTCGCCCCAGACCTCTGCTGAAAATTAGCTTTGTTCCAAGTTGGACTTTCCCAGTAAACAAATGTTAAGAACCATAAATTTTATTTTATTCTGGCAAATCAGTGAGAACTGAATTCACTAAATAATGATAGCCATTTAAATTTGTCTTCCTATCTTTTAGGAAATGCATGTAACACAACATTTTATTCTAGCAACTAAGATTACACAAGCAATGTTTAAAATGTGTCATTGGTTTTAGGCCCCCCCCCTCCCCAATAAATTTTGGCTTTTCCCTGATTTCTTTTGCTGCACAGTTCTTCAGAGAAAGAGAAGTTTAGTGTTGCTTATGCAAAGTCTACTTGCATTGTTAGTAGCACAACAGGTACTATACTTGCTTTTGCTGCAGAAGGCTGTGGGTTCCACTCCCATAGTCTATAGATGGATTGCGGATACTGTACAGTGTTATACTTTTAAAGGGGGTTGACGCTGCAGTCCTGAGAATGTCCTCCTTTGGCGGAGATACCCATTAACTATGAACCTGTTATCAGTTTGCCATCCATTTGCTACAGAAATATTACTAGCTTATTTTTTTAATGTAACATAAGCAATTTATTCTTCAAGGGCAACAAGCACTTTACTTGATGAAACAATGAAATATAAAGTTGTTTGCTAGCAGCAACCTAGTTACAGATCTCCAACATGGAATTTAGATGACTGACTTCTGCGGAGATTGTGCATATTTACTGATACTCTGGATTGTAGAAGTTTGAGTAGACTTTTATGATGGAAATGTTCTGAATTGGGCAGTTTTGTCATTATTGGTTCATGCATTTTGTTTCATTGCTTACTGGAAAAATGTTCAAACAATAAATTTAAAATGCGCTCTAACAAGTGTGATGCATTATAAAAGGAATATAATTTAATAAAGTCAGGAAGATGCATCAAAGAACACATGTATGTTTCTTGTTTCGGGTACAAGGAGCCTATGATATGAAAGCAGCCCAAAGGTAATCTTTATCCACCAATGGCAAGAAGCATTTTCTTTGGATGTGGGTTTCAATGAAAGTGAGTTTCAAGGGCAGAGAAGTTTTAATGCTAGGTCTATTTTCATTGTGAGACTGTATTGCTTTGTTTAGCAGATGTCTATTAGTGTTTGTGCTATAAAATGTAAAATAAAATCCAAATCATTGCTAAGTAAAGCAGTATGCACATTAGTGTTTACGGTAAATGGGGCAAATATCCAGGTAATGGGACATTGGAATGGCTGCAAGTGGACTTTGGGGCCATATTTTAGTTGTCTGTTCTTCAGTTTGCGTTTGAAAGTTGGTATCCCACAATTCCACTGGAGTGGGTGGGGTTACATATATGTATGCAAATGTTATGCTAATGAGCATACAGATTTGTACCTATTTTTCATGGGCCTTTGTCCAGATTTTTGATGTTTCCAGGTTGAGAGGTATGGTGGAGTTTCTTCTTGAGACAAGGTAGAAGAACAACTACAAATTCTAGTGGATGAGCATGCTGAAGCTAAACAGACTATATACACACACACATATATGTATGTATGTATGTATGTGTATATATATATATATATATATATATATATATATATCCTCATAATATGCAAGTATTATATATGTATATATATATATATATATATATATATATATACACACACACACACACACATATATATATATATATATATATGTATACACACACACACACACACATATGTATACTTACCTAAGGAATAAGCAAAAGGTCAAGAGAGTATAAAATAAAGGAAGTCACACAAGTAATTCAGAACCACAGGGATTCCCACTGTCAGTGGGTCTTGGTTCTGAGAGAGACACCAGAGTGAAAATCTTTTCCACTTGGAAACTTAAGATTTTCTTATATTGGGTTTTCTGGCCTCAAAAAAAAACCCTCGAGCACATCCTTGCAGAATCTGTGTCTGAAGGGGATTAGAATTCTAATCACCCACAGTGTCAGCTGTAGCATTCACAGGTGTGGGTGTATCAGAGATCCTTCGTTCTGTCCGAGTAGGTTGACTCTGTGGGGTAACTTGTGGTGATGGCCTTTGGCTAAATCTAGAAGTAGGGTGAACCAATGCTGTCTTGGTCAAAAAGGGAGTCGCTAGAAAGATTCTTGGCTGTTCTTGTCGAATCTTGAACAGGACCTTTGGTATTAGAGGAAAGAGATGGAAAGAATACAGAAGCATCTCCTTCCAAGAGAAAGAGAGGGTGTGCACGTTCCAAACTAAAGGACTAAAAACTGTTGCACAAAAGTCTGGAAGTTGTCTGTTCAAGGGGTAGGCAAATAAATCTATTTTAGGTATACCCCAGGAACACGTCCCTGTGAAGCATCCATTCATGGGATTGAATCAGGGATCTGCTTAAGGAGTCTGCTATAAGATTTCGGTTGGAGGGAGTGTACATTACCCGAATAGTCATGCAGTATTGGACCAGAAATTCCCATACCAGAACAGCCAACCTGCACAGGATATAGGATTTTCTCCCTCTCCCCCCACCTCCCCCCCACTTGCTGACATACCAAAGGACTGTCATGTTGTCTGTGAACAGCTGAAGAGGGCCTGGGCAAAGGAGAGTTTGAAATGCTTAGAGCTAGTAGCAATGCTCACATTTCCCTGATGTTTATGTGTTCTGATTTTTGGGAGGGAGGTCCAAATTCCCTGAATTGTGAATTTGCCCAAGGCCACTCCCCAGCCCAAGTCTGATGCATCTGTGTCACGTTCAAGGACTGGAATGAGAAGATGCAGGGGTATACCTGGATTGAGGTCTATCTGATATACCCACTAGAGTAGTTCCCTCTTTACGCAAGGAATGAGGGGGACTTGGAATTTTAGTGGGTGAGAATGCTGGGTCAATACCGATCTGAGAAACCACTGAATTTCCTCATGTGGAGTTTTGCCATTGGTATCATGGGAATGTTAGAACCCATGAATCCTAGTAGTCTGAGGAACTCCCTGGCCATGATGCGAGTTAAGGGAAGAAGGGAGTGGAAGAAGGATCGGAGGTCCTGCACCTTCTTAGGTGAAAGTGATGCACTCAATGTCTGTCTCTATTCGACAACCCAAGAAGATGCGGTCCTGTGAAGAAGTGAGGGCTGACTTCCTGTAGTTGATGGTGAATCCCCAGTTTCCCAAGGAGAGAAATGGTGGTCTCCAAGTTTTGGAGTAGTGTGTGTGAATCTGGGGTATGTAAAAGCAGATTGTCCAAGTATGGGAAGATCTGGATGCCCAAAAGTTTGCAGTGTGCAATCAATGGAGCCAGGCATTCTGTGAATACCCTTGGTGCTATAGAAAGACCAAATGCAAGGCAGAGAATTGAAAATGCCATGAACCTACAGAAAAACATAAGAATTTTCTGAACCTGGGGTGAATGGGGATATGGAGGTAAGCATCTTTTATACCTAGAGATGCCATGTATCCTTGTGAAAGGATAAGGGGGAATAATGTTTGGAGTGTTAACATTCCGAAGGTAGAAACCTTTAGGAAGGTGTTGAGATGGGATAAATCCAGTACTGGTCTCCATGGACTATCCTTTCTGGGTACCAAGAACATTCTTGAATAGAAGCCTTTTCCCCTTGAGGACTGAGGGACCTTTTGAATGGAGCCCTGTTGTTGAAGCTCTAAAAGGAGTTCTAGGAAGAGGGGTAACTGCTCCCGAGGGGGGTGATGGATGCCCCTGAAGGTGGGGGTGGACTGCCAAACCAGGAAATATCCTTTTTTGATTATGGAGAGACCCCAAGTGTTTTAGGTGATGCTTTCCCAGATTACCTGAGCATTGGACAGGCAAAGAGGGGAAAGGGTTAGCATCTGCAGGGTATTCACATACTCCAAGCTTTGTCAGGTAAAGACTGCCTTTGTTGTGAGGGTGGCTGAGAACTCCAAGGCTTCTGTTGTCTCTTGCCTCCTCTGGAAGACTTATTGGAGGGGTGTTGAGTGTGGCTATGGATGAAAACAGGCTTAGAGGGAAAATTCATGTGAAACCTGTCACAGGAGAAACCAGGATGCGTTTCAACTCCTTGACTTCCATATTTATTTCCCCGTACAGACTTAAATAAGAATGCTGCTGCCTTACCAAATAAGGATGAAATGTCTAGTGATGCATCCATTAACTTAGATTTGAAGTCATCCTGGAGGGGCTGCATCCTGTGCTAGGAAAATCTTCTAAGACCTGAACCAGTAGCAGCTGACCTGGCACAAGCCTCTGCAGCATCACAGCTGCATTTAATGGAATGTTTTGCAACCTGGGAGGAAGCTCAGAGGGTAGAAAGAGCCAAGGCTTTTCTATCAGGGTCTAGGAGGTCTGCAATGGCACTAGATGCCCGAGACAAAAGCTCTAAGGAGTACTTTGTCATATGTGTCTGGTAATTAATGGCCCTGAAAGTCAATGTGGCTGATGTATAGGTCTTTTTACCCAATCTCTCTAGGGTTCTACTCTCTTTGTTTGATGGAAGAATGTTAGAGGAAGGAAGCAGCCTAGAAAGTTTGTCTGTAGCTACAAAAATAACTGTTGGGTCTGCAGCAGGGCACCTGAAGAGGAGTTTATAATCCTTGAGGACCTTGTAGAAGCGGTCTGGTTTCTTGAGGGCTGGGAGACGGAGTTTATGAGGCATTGTGGAAAGCATACAGAAATGCAGGATGCACAGGAGGAACTGCCGAGGGGCCAAGGACATAAACTTGTAGGAGTTGATATCTTTTCCTGAATTTTGTAAATTTGGGAAGTATCTCATTTGAAGTGGCATTCCATTTTCAGGAGAGTTTCAAAGGATATTTCCTCCACTGGGAAGTCGGCACCTACTTGCTCCTCTTCAGGGGAAATATATT
The DNA here is from genome assembly GCF_019279795.1 of Protopterus annectens. Taxonomy (NCBI): domain Eukaryota; kingdom Metazoa; phylum Chordata; order Ceratodontiformes; family Protopteridae; genus Protopterus; species Protopterus annectens. Next base: position 162,537,948 of record NC_056732.1, on the reverse strand, counting down.
CCTGAGGGTAAAAGGATTTGCATGGCATAATCCAGAGATTCCTCCTCCTCAAAGGAAAAATCATCAGGTGAGTCATTCTCCCTAATTCTCTTTTGGGAAGACTGGGAAGCAGCTGTAGAAATAGGCTGTGAGAAAGGCGGTTTGACTTCCATAAAGGCCTGAAATAATCTTTGAGAAAAGGCTTGCCAATCAAGGGCCTTTCTGGTAGGGGCAAATGCTTAGTCTTTTTTTTTTTTTGTTTGCAGGTGAAACAATACTATGCAATGTCAGAAAACCGGATGAAGGCCTACTTTCAAATGTATCAGACTGTAACTCTTCTCCTTGGGTGCGAAGAACTCTCTAGGGCCCTCCGTAGTTTTGAGCCTAGTTTCCACCATGATATTCTGGTCGGACATCTGTTCGACCTCCACAGACGTGCTCACAGCCAAAGTCAAGGCAGCCTCAGAACTGGGCTCAGCCTATGAATCTGTACCTCCGGGTTGATAATCATCTTGGGAGAAATGTCAGACAGAGGTGCAGCATAAGCCACAGGCTGAGGTTTCTTGGCCTTGTGCTACACCAGCTTGATGTCGGACCCCGAGGTACCCCCCATATGCTTAGCTAATAGCTTAAGCCATTGGTTCTCTAAATATATAGTGAGAGAGGATTGTCCAAAGACTATTAGAATCAGGTTAAGGACTGACAAATGCTACAGGACTTGGGGTTGTGATTAGGATGTAAACAAAGGAGACACTGAGAATAGTTGTCCTTATGTGGAATTTGTCTTCCACCCTGGCACTTGCCCTACTTGGATGAAATAAATAGCCAAAACAGTAGTAAGAGAAAAAAATTTCCCAAAGAGGCACTTATTTGGCAAAAGGCTGAATTCGCAAGTATTAAAACAATTAGACCGATAGTCAGAATGGCATTGTTTGGCAGCAGAAAAATTCTGAGGATGGTACATGCATACGTTGCTTTTATAGCCTACGTCCGACAGCAGCCTACATGTATCCTACAGGAGTACAAGGCTTTTGTACACTGGCTAACGTCAGGTCACCCTCAGGTGGGAGATCACCCAGGTTCAGAATACTACAGCAGGTGAATATAAGGACATCAATGGTTACACCTTGGCCAAGTTAGGGCTATAAGAATCAATTTTATTTTTTGCAGGATTTTCAGAACTGATGGAGTTGGAGGGAAGGCATACCATCAGATCATGATTCCAGGAAAGGAAAAAAGTTGCCCAGCCTCCAAGTGCTCTCAGGATTAAAGCAGGAAGAAAATCTTAGAAGTAGAGCATTCAGTAGGGTTTGCAATCTGGTGGAACAATGAAATGCTCAGCTAGCAATTTTGTGCTAAGGAATTTCACCATTACATTACGTTGCCCAGAAGCCAGGCAGACAAACTGTTGCCAGCAACAAGTTCTGTTGAATGCCTATTGCCAAATTAAAAATGCGTTCATGCAAAGCTAATACGACCTTGTGCTTTCCTTTTGCTGATGTGCTGCATCAATGTAGCACTGGCCTAGTTGAGCAGAAGAGGATATGGTTGCAAACTCACCTAAAAAGGCTAATGTGTTCTTGTCACTGCTCACTTTTGATGTGATTTTTTTTTCCAGTGAAGATAAGTAGACCTACACCAACAGGTTTCTGAAATGAGTCCCCAAGGATAACTGTGTTTCAAAAGTTGCAGAGGAGAAAGAGGCAATAGTGGCCAGATGTGAGAATTATGCATCCCCCAAAAATTCTATAATACAGTTTCTACTGGCTCTAAAGCTTGACTGCATACATTCATAAACACACCCCTATTCCCTTAAGTCTTCTCAAGTGAAGTCTTTCATAATGGACCATAAACGTGTATTATGGTGTATTCCAGTCTTGCTGTTACTGCTGGCAAAAGGATGTTTTTCTTTACACTGTCTTTCAACCCCTGCACCTTTGTTGTGAGTCTGAAAAAAAAAAAAGATCTGGGATAATCTTTTACTGCATTCAAGAGCATACCTCTCAACTGTCATAGATTTAGTCTGCTCCTCATAAAATTTATGATTTTCTGGATTTTTGTGGCAAATTAAGTGAGGACTGAATTCACTAAATCATGACAGGCATTTGAGTTTCAGACTTCATATCCTTCAGAAAATACATGGTAACACACCTTTTATTCTAGCAACTTTCTAAGTTTATAACAACAATATTTAATGTCCCTGTTTTTGGGATGTTGTCCCCATTAGTTATGGCCTTGTCCAGATTATTTGTACTAAGGGGTTGAGAGCTACGATGGTCGACTCCCTGTGAGTCAGGGTTGTCAGTTTTATAGGAGCAGCGGTAGGGACAAAAAAAAAAAGTTCTTCAGGCACAGCAGAGAACAGTGGGCTGTTTTCGCCGGGATTTTAAGAGGCAGTGTGGGACATGGGATTAGGTTGCTGATCTTGGGACAGTCCCGCTCAAATAGGGAAATTTGGCAACCCCGGAAGGAGTTACGTTGGAGTTCTTGCAGTTTATAGGTCTTCTTGCTTTACCAGGCTATTTTTGTTGTTTTTGCTTATGTGGCTTTTGTGTGTAACCTTTTGTCTTTTGGTCCGTATTTGAGAAATTTAGCCACCCTAATGTTACAAACTTTTTAAAGCTGCATGTTTTCAGGAAAATGGCCAAACTATTCACTTGTACTTTAATGACAATCCCATAAAAAGGGTGAAACACACTATGTATAAAGCTAGAGGGGTTAGGCTTTATTTGACTGAAGGCTTCAACGACTTCTTAAAGTGAAAAATTAGTGCATTCAGAAACCATATAGTTGGAACGCAAGTATGCACGCGCACGTGTCTGTGTGTGTACATCACACACACATGGACAGATTATCATTTCCTTGTTAAAAATGCCTATAGACATGAGCAGTAAAAGAACTGTCCCACCTAAACAGAAGAAACTTTACAGAACAAAGACAGGATTGAGTTAATTCAGACTCAAACAAAATGCCTTTGTCTCCTTACAGTATTGTAAGGCAAACCGAACTGTTCTGTACTGGTCTGTCATCTTACTTTAAATACATTCATAGTTCACAGTTAAACATAAAATCAAGTCGGTAGTCAACAGATAGGCTGTTAAAGGGAAGAACATAAACAGCCTTTGAAATTACCCAATAAATGAAGAGTCCCTAATTTACACCTGGAGTTGTTAACTGCAGCAAACAGCTCAGGGAAGCATGACTACACATTTTCATAGGTAAGTAGATTCATTGGCAAGTACTAGGCTAACTGTCCTTGTGGGCCATTTTAAGCCTAGAAAATTCCTCCTTAGTGAGAATCAAAACTGTACTGCTTTACTGTGAGGTAAACATCTTATCATAATTCCAACTGCCAGACCCATCTCCTAGATTTGCAAAATCCTTTTGTAACTCAACACTGCTTAGTCTCTGTGCTATTTTAACCTGCAGGGGCCTTGTATTTGAAATTACTGCCTGGACTGCAGTCTCCAGTTTTCAGATTTTATGTTGCAGGTCATTTATTTCTTCTTACTTCTTATTTAATAAATGCTCAGTGACAGACTTGGGTTGCCTCACAGCTCTTTCCTGGATATCACAGGATAATTGTGAACAAGCTCCATTTATCTCAACCCAAAGTCTCTATTTTGTTTTTCTTTCCCCAGTTTAGTTTGGCTTACCACTTCAATTGTGACTACACCAAGGTGCTCAATTTACTGAATAAGTACTTGAATTAGGACTTCATCAAGCTGAGTTTAGTAGCCCTGCTGGAAAAAATGCATCACCGTAATACAGATGTCATGGATAGATTTCTGGCCACTTCTTTCAAGAGTCCTGAGCACTTAGCAGTCTGCTCATTGAGCTTTTAAGATAACTCACTTTGTTCTCTAACTGCAAAACATTAAGAATGTTTTCATTCCTGTTACACTTGTCTTGCAAATCTTGTATCTTCTAAGTACTTTCAACTCAGCTTTCCTGTACCCGTTTAATTCTTAACATTTACAGTGTAAGAGCAAGCCGCTGTGGTACGGCGGTAGCATTGTTACCTCACAGCAAGAGGTTCTCCCATTCGATTCTCGGCTGGGCTTGGGAGTGCCTTCTGTGTGGAGTCTGCATGTCCTCCCCACGGTTGGGTAGCATTCGAAAGACATGCGTGCGTAAATGGGCGTGCCTTTGTTGAAGGTTGGGCGTCGAGCTGGCACCTTGGCATTTCGTAAAAAGCTACTACCAATCATTAGCGGACCGGAGTTCTGCTGTGGCGACCCCTTACCGGGAAAAGCCAAAAGACAAACATTTACAGTGTAAGAGCAGACTCCGAGTTCTTAAGCAGGTCTCTCGCATGCTTTATGGAAAATTAAACTCGCAAACTTATATCCTCAATTTCATTCGTCTTTTGCTATACAAGCTGGACCAAGGAGTCTGCTATGAATAATCAGTTCTTGTTTTATTGACACATGGCTATTCAAACTCAAAACAGAGCAACCTAATTTCTAAGACGACCTGATGATGGTAACCACCAATACAGGACTGTTTCTCCAAAATCTAATTGTTTTTTAGCAAATTTCTCAAAAAATGTCATGGAAAAAAGTTAAATAAGGCACTTAGCTGGTGGTGACAGTCAGTTCTGTTGGAGTACAGTAATAAAACTCTGCTTTGACCCATGCAACTAGAGTCTGATTACCAGATCAGACACCTACAGGAGCTGGGAGGAAGGGAAGGAATGAAGGACACTGTCTTTTGCCTCTCTGAAGGGGTAGCACACTTCTCAACTGTCCAGATTTCTACCTCATATTTTTGTTCTGTTCCTCCTAAAATTTGTGGCTTTCTGGTAAATAAATGTATGATGACATGCATTTGAGTTTCAGACATCATATCCTTCAGAAAATGCATGCTAACACAAAGCCTGTTATTTTAACAACTTTCCAAGTTGATAATAGCAATATTTAAAATCTGTCCCTGTTCTTCAGCCTTTGTGCCCCCATTATTTTAGGCTTTGTTCAGATTTCTTGCACCAAGAGGTTGAGAGGTATGGGGGGTAGTTATGGGGCATGTGTCACAAGGCACCTGTGTTACATCAATTCCTGATAGAGATGGGGATCTCTGCACATGTGCTGGTGCATATTCAGAAACTTCACTGACAGTGATTTCCAATGGAAAACTGCATTTAGCAATCAATCTAATCCCTGGCATCTTGTGCCTCAGACAAGTGACCCACAAGGAATCACACTTCATCCGCCTGTAGGTCAACCATATCCATGTCCTTAAATATAGATATGCATATGTGGCATACCCAAAGCCAAATATGAAAATGAGTGCAAATGCAATGCCAAACTGTCATAATGAAATACCAGTATAATCTCTACAAGATAAGCATAAAGGCAATGTCTGCTCCTTTGACAATTCTAACTAAAATTTTCAGGAGATTATAACTGGGCACTCAAGTGCACAATGCACTGAATTCCTCAATTGGAAGATTAGTCATATATGCCCTTCAAAGAGAAATAAAGCAAACAGCAAAATACCACACTGTCACTTTAAAAAGTCAATGTATGTCTGTGTTCAAGAGGCAGTATATCAACCCCCCCACCTTCAAAATACCTAGGAAAAGCAGCACAAAATTAATATCTGGTTACATATATATGCAGAAGTTGGCCCCCCATTAAACTGTTATGGTCAATGCCTACTGGACGGGCTCAGGAATTTAGGGCTAAATCTAACTAGGACACCCAACTGCTGTGAGCAGAAGTGATGTTTCTCATTTCTACTCCTCCTCTGTGAAAACGTAATCTAGCTAAGGGGCAGATAACCAAAGACCACCAGTGGACAAGAGACACCAGCCAAGCTGAAGGAAATACAATGGACTGGAAGCCGTACAGACACAGAGCCATGCTGCCATGACAGATTACTTAAACCATCAAACACACACTTGGCAGCATATCTGAAGTGACAAAAAATTCCCTTTCCAGAAGATACAAATTGTTCCTTCTGATGTAATCGCAACATAATACAAATACATTCTGGACATTTACTTCTCTATTTCTAACCCTGAAGAGAAGTCACATGCCTATCCCAATGCAAAATGAGTATAGTGCAGCATGACAGAGACTGTGATAAATGCCTGTAAACACTGCAATTTTTATCTAAAAGTTATAGTGAATTATACTTTCAAAACAAGGGTACAAAATTCACCTAAGATTCTACCCTTTAAGAATTAAATTTCAGCTTAAAGCTGAAGCGGATTCCATGACGCTGCGCTGATTAGTGCATGGAGTTTTGATGGTGGCATCTTTTTAGTAACAAAAAAGTATTTTTTTATGGAAAAGTACATATAATTTTTATTTCTGACATAATGCTGTTCTGTATAGCCAACCTTTACAGAAACCAAATATAATGTTGCTGGTAGTCTGCTACATTCTAATTGCCATGTATATCTGATTCAAGGTTTCTATCGGTGCAAGTTCTACCTCTGAAACAGTTGTCAATTAAAATTGGTTGGACAATAAATTCTAAATATTCAGTTATAAGCTGTACTTAGTTTGCACATTTATGTAAGGGACTGGCTGCATGCTGAACACTGACCTCAGGAACAATTCTTATGGCACAATAAAATCATCTAAGTTCTAAAAGGAAAAAGCCTAACTCAGACTCAGGAGGCTTTCTCACTTTTTTCTGTTACGTTTTCATCATTAGCCAGTTTGATGTACATTATGATTTGTAATAAACAGACCCAGAGAAGATATCGTGTACATACACTTCAGAAATCAAGTTATGTCCTTTCATGATGACAGGTCTCTGCTGTCATGGGCTGTCCTCTACTTTGTGTGCTCTGCTGCTATTGCTACCAATGTGGAAGCAGGATACTAGTTCAGGAAACATCAAGTGAGGGAAAGTGAAACTACTTGTCCAACATATACATCACAGCAAGCAATATACCAAAGGTTTTCCACAGAGATTTTCTAACAGATAAGACAAAATAGGAGCTGGGGTAGAGCAAATTTACGCTGCAGTTCTGGAAAAGTGCAGTTAAGTAAAATCTTACCATAACAGTGGATGTCCTTCCCTTTACTGTTGCAGTATTCATTACACTAAGGATTCCCTGCCAAGGGTAATCTAACATCCAGCCCATATACTAAAGCCTTAAGTTGTAACAGGGACATGGTTCATAGGTTGGTACTAGGCTATTGGCCCTAGGGCCTATACAAGCCTAGCCATAACAATTCCCTGGCTATTTCTATTCATAATATTTACTTCCCTGGACCCCTGTCTAGCAGGGCGACTGACGTGATTCCCTGGGGTGAATTTCCTATCTCCCATCCAGTCATCAAGGTTCCTTTTGAAGATGGCCAAAGAGGCGCTCTGCTTGACATGTATAGGCAGTCTATTCCAGAGTCTGTGGATTCTCTGGGTCAGGAACCTATCCCTCCAGCATGTTTTGTTCATTGTGATGACAAGGTTTACATCCCTGGAGCATCTGCCTCTGAGGGATTTTTTTAAGTGTAGCATGTCCCAACAGCTCTGGGTTTGACATGGCCTTGTATGTTAAGCAGAGATCACCTCTGAGTAGACAATATGCGACTGAGTGTAGCTGGAGTTCTTTTAGATGGACAGCATAGGGTATCTGCTTTAGGCCTGTGATTCTTTTAGTGAGGTATTTCTGTGGCCTTTCCAGTTGTTGGAGATGTCTTGAGAGGTGCATACCAAATGGGGCATTGTATTCTGTAATGGGTCTAATGAGGGATGAGTACAGTGGGGCAATGACCTCCTTTTTTCTGGATGAAAAGCCCTTAGTGATGAGGTGTGACACATAGAAGGATTTCCTGACTGTTGTGGCGATGTGGTTTTCGAAGGTGAGACCACTGTTTAATGTACTGCCACCTATGGGGCAATTCATGGGTACATGTTTTTTCCCAAAGGGGATAACTATACATTTCTTGGCATTGAGCTTAAGCTCATGGGTTGGGCACCAAGCATCTGTTTCTGTAAAGCCCTTTTGTAGAATATCCACATCACTTGGGGATTCAATAATGACTCCCAGTTTGGAGTCATCTGCAAACTTTGCCAGAGTCCCTTAGTGTTGGCCTGTACTTCAGAGAAGTAGATGCCAAACAAGAGTGGTCAAAGCACTGAACCCTGAGGTACTCCACTTGTCTGGATCTGGAGTCGGCTACTTTTACAGTGTGGGTTCTGTCAGTAAGCCAGTTGGCAACCCGAGTGACGTAGGGATTAATGCCCAGCTTAGTAAGTTTATCTACGATTCCAGAGTGGGAGATGGTGTTGAAGGCCTTGGCGAGGTCCAGATAGGCTGCGTGGACTGCCTTACTCTCGTCCACAGCTCTGGAGTTTGATTTGAAGAAGTCAATCAGGTTCAGGAGACATGCTCTGCCCTTCACGAACCCAAACTGGGTGGGGTCCAGTGTTTGAAGATTGCCAGTTCACGACATAGGGCATAAAGGTGGCGTATGGTGTACCTTCCTCAGAAATCAGAAGCCCCAGGAGGAACAACAGCCCAAGGACTAGAACAGGGACATGTGCATCTAGAAAGAAAAGGGGGGGGGGAGGGAAGGAGAGAGCAAATACTGCAACAGTGAAGGGAAGGAAATTTGCTGTTATGGTAATATTTTACACAACTGTACTACGTCCTTCCATATCACTGTTGCAGTATTCATTACACTAGAGTACAAAAACTCAAAAGGAAACTTGGGAGGAGGAAGGTCCAGCAGAGCTGTCAAAAAAAAAAACCCTGCAGTGTAGGTCTGGGCAAATCCAGCTCTAGCCCTGGAAACAATATCCAGCTTATAATCTTTGGTAAAAGTATGTGCAAAAGTTCAGATAGCTGCCTCAAGGATGGAGTTTGTATCCAATCCTTTGAAAAAAGCACCCAAAGAAGCTACAGCCCTGGTAGAATGAACCCTAAGAGAAGAAAGACTTTTCCCATGAAGACAGTAACAAAAGGAATGGCTTTGGAGATCCAGATCAAAATAATTTGCTTAGAAACAATTAAACCTAAATACCTAGGATGAAAATAAGCAAGTTGCTCAGATTTACCAATGGTTCTAGTTTTATCCAAATAATATCTCAGCTGTCTTTGCAAATCCAAAAAGTGTGAAAACCCTTCTCATTAGCAGACTGCAGAGAAGGGGGAAAAATTGAGCACATGAAAAGTCTGATTAAGAGACAACTCACTAATGACCTCAGAAATAAATGAAGGATTAGTACAAAGAGACAACCTGTCCCTATGAAAAAAAACAAAAAAGGATGTACAGTCATAAGGGCCTGAAGCTCAGGCATCCTTCTAGCTGAAGCAAAGGTCAAAAGAAGAGAAGTCTTCCAAGTAGAATGCTGTAATGAAGCTGAGGCTGCAGGCTCAAAAGGAACCCAAGTTAATTTTTCAAGAATAAAATGAAGGTCTTAGGAATGAAGAATAGGCTTTCTGGGAGGCATAATATGAAGGGCACCTTTAAGAAATTGTTTGATCTCAAATCTAGGAGTCTAAGGCAGACAAGCAGAAATAGCTGAAAGGTGGGCTTTTTAACTGAAGAGTATGCAAGCCCAGCACTGAGCAATTCACACAAATAAGTGAGATCAAAGGAACATCCACAGAATATGGATCCAGGTTACAAGCAAAACAAACAGAAAATCTCCTGGTAGTAGGTTTCTTGGCCTCCTGCAGAACCCGAACCACACCCTCAGATAAAAGGTGCCTAAAAGG